>NC_087202.1:69024519-69034519 GCF_015104395.2 Macrobrachium nipponense | reverse complement strand
CTTTGTTTTTTATTTTATCGTTGGATTAAAGTTACTTGAGGTAATTACTGGCAGGCGTATTATGATATCAGTGTTCATTGTTATTTTGTAAATAATATAATGAAATACATTGTAGTTCTGTGTATGAGATTGAATGTAGTTCTGTGTATGAGATTTAATGGGAAATAAATTCATCATGAATATATATTATAATAATATTATAATGTCTGATATACCTGAATGTTTCTTCTTTTGCACAAAACGGCGAAAGGGAGAAAATGAGAGAGAAAAAGAGTATAATAACGGAGAGAAATAAAGATTCTTCAGCCTGCAATAGAATATATTTTTTTTCTGTGATGTCGGTTAGCTCATTCTATACTTTGTAATTTCTGTTTTCCAGTCTTATCGTACGACAGTGCGCGAAGATGATTTTAGATTGTCTAATATATATATATATATATATATATATATATATATATATATATATATATATATATATATATATTTGTGTGTGTGTTATTGATATGTTACATGTGTTTATGTTTAATATACACATAATTGTAGACACAAGGTTACTTGTTTACATATGTATATATGTAAGCCTATACGTAGTTACACGCGCACAAGCGCACTAGCGCACACAACCAAAAGTGTGCGTATTTTATTCTGCTGCCACTCGAAGTCCAGCACCCGAAGCCGACTTAAATGGATAAAACCATCTCACTTGCTGAGCAAGCCACATGGGACTCGGCAAAGAGGCTTTATTTTCTCTCAATTTTTTTATCTTTTTTTTGTAAGAATTTCAAAGTTGGCTTAAGCAGGAGTATAACAATACGTGTGCAGTGTTACATATTATGCTTTTCGTTGTATTAAAAGTGAATGCAATTCTGTTAGCAAATATAATAAAAATGAAAAGTAAAATTGTCTCTTTCCCCGTAATGCTTTCTGATGATATGGAGGTGGCCATTTTTAAGTTGAGTTCAGAAATGCTGAAAAACTCGTCAAAGCGAGGGGAATCTTCTTTTCGAAATAGCGCAAAATATTCCTATAAAAAGGAAAGTGTCCTTACTTGTCAGTTAAAACGTCTGGAACAGGAGGCAGTGTATTCATATATACGCAAGATGTATTGAGATATCTGTCAATTTCCCCCGAGGATACCATATATTTTCTTGTTTATATAAAGCAATATAACCACGTTTTAAAATAATGAAAATAATCAATAGGGAAGAACTACCTTTTCGAACAGAGTAACACACGACAAAACGGCTAAATACTGGCACCTGAGAGAAGTTCCCTCACACAAAGACAGCTAATAGATAGTTTCAAAAAGAAAAATGCCCACTATTGTCTCACGAACAAAAGAGGAACAAAGTTGGTAAAAGTGAGGTATCTCCCCTCAAAAAGAAGAGAGAAAAATGACTTGATCTAATGTAGTCCACTTAAATTTCTGGGTCTATATTATTATCTTTGCATATTGTTCATTAGGCATTCTCAAGGTCGTCAGTGAGTGATGTGTATAAGTGACACGTCTTACATTATTGATTGACAAGTTTTTTAAAATGACTTCAGCATCAGTCTTTAATACTCTAAAGAATCCGTCATTAATAATAATAAAAAAAATCCGTCATTAATAATCGTAAGCAAAATCCTTCATCAATAATCGTAAGGAAAATCAGTCATTGATAATCGTAAACAAAATCTGTCATTGATAATCATAACAAAATCTGCCATTGATAATCGTAAAAGGAATACGTCATTAATAACCATGAACAAAATAATATCCGCCTTTAATAATAGTATTTTGTGATGGGCAATTTCATTGCTATTATCATGTATTCGTTCTCTGTTGATAGCATCATTTGCTTTGTATATTTCCAAAAGACCATATTAATAATGAGCATGTATGATTCCCAGAAATTGGCTCCTCCGTCATGATTCATATATAAGATGAATACGTAAAATGCATTAGCAATCAGTACTTGTAAAGATCTGTCGATAATGATTTAAAAGCTGATACAAAACAAAAATGAATAAAAAATACATCTTATCGTCTTGGTGGAAATTGATTCTCTCTCTCTCTCTCTCTCTCTCTCTCTCTCTCTCTCTCTCTCTCTCTCTCTCTCTCTCTCTCAAACTGTTGGAGGCGGTGTCCTTTTTATGAAGAAGTGGAGGAGGTAATGAGATGAGTTTGGGTTATGAGCTGGAAAAGTAGGGCATATTGCAAGTGACGTTTATCATTTCAGTTTTTTAAGATAAAAGCAACCACACTTTTCTTTTAGAAAACGGAATGTTTTTAACTCTTATGTCTTAAGTGCCTGGTTTTTTATTCCGTATATATGATGTTCGCTTTTTTTCTCCTTAAAATACGAGCTTTAAAATAATTATTCATCATCACTATGAAATATTTTTTGAGTTGTAAGATGTCACTTTACCAAGACTTTGTGGACCAGTCTCTGCTGCCTTGCTGCTGCACTCAAAAAGTGTGTTGCGTTTTTTTGTGCTACTGAAGTTCGTTGCTTGTGAATGCTTTCTCGTCTTGGTATATGAAATAAAAGTAGTTTTAATAGATGAAATAGATAGGAAACTGTAACTCAAAACTAAAAGAGTAAAATAGATCGTATGTAAAATTCCTGTTGTAGGCGAATATTTATCAACCCTTTGACAGGGGTTTCCGAATTATCATATTCTTCATTACCTATGCATGGTATGTATACTATCATTGAAGTGCTTATTTCTCCCATCAATGTTTTTCATTGTATTTCATGTTTAGGTTCTTTCAGTGCCCATGTTTGCTTTGCGTTAATACTGTCTTTTGTGTGTAAACCTTACACACAAACACTTTGTGTTTAGCTATTATGAACTGCCCATTTCCTTTCAGTATACATACACGCGCACATGTACTTATATATGTGTATATATATCATATATATATATATATATATATATATATATATATATTATATATATATATATATATTATACAGACTAGGCTGCTCGCATACATAAGCTTAAAAACGTGTTCTCAAACACACGCATTCCCCCGTGTGTACATGTTATTTTCTCGCAAGTGAGGCAGACTTAAATGGGTAAAATATCTCACTTGCTGAGCTTAGCCACTTGGGACCCAGCAAAGAGGCTTTCATTTTTTCCACTCTTGCAAGGAATTGCGGAATTATTTATAGTGGAAGGAACAGAATAGGGCGAGAATAATATTTTATGTGAAACATTTATATTTTTTAATGCAGGAAAAAATTTTTTTATTGTGGAAGGTAAAAATGAATTGAAGTAATAGATAAATAGATAAAAATTTAAAAATAACTATTAAAATGCTGGGAAAATAGTTTTTATGGTAGTACTTTTGAGGTTCCCATGGCAGAGCATATCCTCAGGGAGACTTGTCCACAGTCCAACGTTAAAAGGAGGTCAAGTTCACTACCTGCAGGAAAAAAAAAATGAAACGTAGATATGTTTTACATTAGTAATCAGGACAGTATCTAACCCCAATATTTTGATAGCTTCTTATCTTCTTCTCTACAAAGTACTAGGATATTTGGGGTTAGACTGCTCATGAATATGAATTGTAGGATCCGTTTAAATAAGGAAATGACACTGACATATTTAGGGAGGCATAGTCAGCTACAGGAAGGATTCTCTCCTTTACAATGTTGAAGGAACCCTTCCAAGTCAAATAGGACGCAGAGGACGAGACGGAAATCTAAAAACCTTTACATGCAAGATACCCGTTATTTCTATGTACAGTATTTACCCAAAACACTGTATTTTGTTTTATAAATGTGATAAATGTGTCATATGCTTACCACTTACATATAAAAATATTTTTACATAAAAACAGATCTGATAATTGTTTCCGTGCACAAAAAATCAACGAATATCTCACTAGCATAGAGATATTTAGTTGGTAAAAGTTTCTCAGGGGGTGAAAGTATCTGTCTCTGGTGGAGAAGAGAGAGAGAGAGAGAGAGAGAGAGAAGAAATGGAAGTTTTCTGACAAGTGTAGCGCAGTCAAATCGTAGTAGAATTTATTCTGTAGGGAATTTTAGGGCTGTGCTGTGTCAGTTATTTTTACAATTCGACTGCAAGTTCTTCAACTTTAGTAGAAAATATTGTTTAAAATTCCATTGGTTTTGATTGTGATTCTTATTTTGCTTGTGATTCTTATTTTATAGCTGTCGACTTATTGTTCCATGATTATTTCATTTTTTTTTCATGGAGAATGTTACTTATGTTATTCAAAACGGCATTTGTTTTGTATATGTAGGAAGTTTGTTTTCTCTATGATGAAAAAATATTTAACCTGCATTGTTTGCTCTTATTACCTAATATGCATGATTATTAATGTATATTAATAATATTATGTTAAGAATACTAACAGTAACGTATTTAAGTGTATAAAACCAATCATAGAACACCATGGTTGCTGCGTGTATCAGATTTTTTTTGTCCTTTTCAACTTTCCGTGATTACGGTTTTAGTTGACTGTAATGGAAAAATAATTGTGCATGATTCATTCCATGTGGAAATAACATTACATTAGTTGAATTGCGTTCCATAATATTGGCTGCTGCTGCTGCTCTCTCTCTCTCTCTCTCTCTCTCTCTCTCTCTCTCTCTCTCTCTCTCTCTCTCTCTCATTCCGTCATCATTAGTTTAACAAACAAATTCCCCTAAAACTGCCCCCCCCCCTTTTTTTTTTCTTTTAAGAATTATGTAGCGACCTGAATTCATGAATGAGATAGGGCTCCATCTACGTTACCCTGTTGACCTTGTAACGAAGGCGTAAGTATAAGGCTACGTCTACAAACTTACTAATTTATTAAAACAACCAACAGACAGGGCATTAGCCCCTGCGAGCGGAAATGTAGTGCCTGACACGAGGCGAACGAAATAGAAGTCAGTTTACGGGCTGCTCTAGGATCAAGAGCTCGTGCTGGCATAAGGCCAGCTTAATCTCAAACAATAATAGGTCAGAGTACAGTCAGCTGTATTTGTTGGAGGATGGAAATATGCACATGAATCAATATAGAAGACAGTTATATAATATATAGCTGGAATGCTGACATTGTAATGCTTGTGCTAAGAATGATACATTTAACATAACATTAATATAGAGGAAAATGTGGGTACAAAGGATGCGTGACATCTGGTGTGTTTCTTGTATGCGTGTGCTTGGTGCGTCTGTCAGATGATGCTCGTTGTAAGGAAGGTGAAGAGCTCTCTCTTTACCTTGGTTTTGAGGAGATCAGCCGGCCAAGTAAGAAGGACGGTGTGTGGGTCTGTGTAGGACCGTACAACCTAATGCCATGGCTGGGAAGGATTCTGTCCCTGGGGAGTCACGAGCTTATGGATACTACAAGCAAAGAGAGCACCATCCTACATTCCAAACCTCCTTTAGCACTCCAGGGAAACCTGGATCTCCAACAGCCATTTATTCTTCTCCCTTACTGATAGACTCTTTCTCTCTAGAGAGCCTGAACATGTATGGCTTAGAAACACGACGATTGCGAGGATAACTAATAGAAACATTTAAAATACTGAAAGGCATAACAAAAGTAGACAGTAACCTATTTACATTAAACGAAAACCAGACAAGAAATAATGGATGGAAAATAGGACTAAAGAGATACAACACATCCCATTGTGGGAACTTCTTTGCATACACGATATGTGACACGTGAAGTAAACTGCCACCAGAAGTTGTTAACAGCAACGTGTGGAAGAGTTTAAAAGAAAGCTAGACAAAATCATTAGGACACTGTGAATGCACAGTAAAACCTGCTCCTACAGATAAAGTGAGCACACGATGTCTCCTCGGATGGACTAACAAGTCTTTGAGACATCCTAATCCTTGTATCTCTCTCTCTCTCTCTCTCTCTCTCTCTCTCTCTCTCTCTCTCTCTCTCTACGTAGTTTGTAGAAGGGCGAGTGTTTTTATTTATATAAACTTTGACGCCGCTTAGACTTGTGTTGATCTTTCCATTTTAGGAGAGAAGTTCCTTTGGGTACTGAGGGGAAGTAATTAAATGAAGAAAATGTTACCTTTCTTGTATACATTTTCTGCGTGCATCTACATGTATTTGTTCAGTCAGTTTCTAGTAGATATTTGTTGTTATAATTTTCCCGGTATGATACAACGTGTTGGGAGCAATTCGGAACATTCCTGGGCTTAGAAGTTGTCATTTCGACCTTCCCTTGTGTCATTGTCTATTTTCTTTAACTCGAGAATGGTTAATATAATGGTGAATTGTCGATATGTGGAAAAGGAAGACATCGAGATAATAAACAAATTGTTTAGAGGAATAAAGCTAGAAACAGGAAAAAAAGTATATGTAGAGTAAATCGTTCTTGAGTGTTGGAAAAATCCTAAATATTGGTTCAATGGTCCTTTGGTTTCATCAAGGCAACAGCTTGTTGCAACCGAGGTGACCCGTTAGCCTCAAATAGTTGCACAGAAAATTTAATTAGTAGAGAGGATGGAGTGTCTCATAATTAAATTCAATAAAAAAAGAAAATGATAAATGTTCAGCAGAAAGTAAACAGAACAGATTATGGTTTGTGTACTATGCATAAGGAGTCTCAATTAGACATAATTATTTTGCAAATATCAAAGAACAATCGGCCTCCGAGTTTAATTACTAGTGTGTTTTCGTCAATCATTCTATTTAATTAACTTTTCATGTAGTTTTCTTTCTTTATTTTCTTATCGAGTCGTATTTAAATATTAAGTTTGTGTTACTTTCCTCAATGCTTAGTTGTCAGATTTTGGTGCTGGGAATTTTGTTTACAGGTGATCCATTTACTCATTTTATCTTTTAAAGGATTACTGTAGATTTGTTTCACCAATATGTATAGTTCAAGCTGGTATCACAGTTCGGTTCATCCGAGTATTTCGAATCTTGTATTATTATTTATCAGTACTATGATCTTCCTCATGTCAGTTGCTACCTTCGTGTGAATAATGAACGAAAAAATACCCATTATTTTAGTTTTCTGAAAAGGAAACCATTGTACCAGCACTGTCTGTCCATCCGCACTTTTTCTGTCTGTCCTCAGATCTTAAAAACTACTGAGGCTAGAGAGCTGCAAATTGGTATGGTGATCACCCACACTCCAGTCATCAAACATACCAAATTGCAGCCCTGTAGCCTCAGTAGTTTATATTTTATTTAAGGTCAAAGTTATCCATGATGGTGGGCAACTATATATGACACGGCACCAACGGGCGATGGTTAAAGTTTCATAGGCCGCGGCTCATACAGCATTATACCGAGACCATCGAAAGATAGTGCTGTTTTCGGTGGCCTTGATTATACGCTATAGCGGCTGTAAGTAAACTCATTTCTTATGCGCATTTTTTGTTTGTTTTCTGTTGCCGTCAGGAATCTGATGGGGCCTCATTACCAATAAACGTTTTTGTAGGAAATATGCAGTGACACAAACGTTTTGAATTATACTGAGTTATGCCGGTCTATGAGTAAATGGCTGGTCAGCGTACAGGCTCGTGTTAGTGTACAACCTTTGAACGTAATTTTAATCAGTTGATAACACGTGAAGCCATCGTGAGGCCAGAGCGCATTTTCCCGAGATGTAACCGAGTATGGGAACCTTTCCCTGGAAGAAGAAGAAAAAAAAACAAGGTCGCCATATCTCAAAAACCAATCTTAGAATTTTCTTGAAAATTATGGTTTCCACACCTAAGTTACTTCGTAGGTACTAGTATTCTGATTTAACCCAACCTAACCTAGGGGCATGGCAAAAAAAAAAAAAAATAATAAATAAAATAAAAAAAATAAAAAAAAAACAGGGACTGGTGCAATACTAGCATATATCTCAGGAATTTTGCGCCCGGAGCGTGTTATTTTCATCATTATGAACACAACAAAACGTGCAATATTCAACAATGGAATTTTCAAGTGCTTCCCATTCATTCATTTCTTGAGATCGTGTAGGAGGCAACTGCTTGGCTTCCCTTTTGTCAATAGATTAGGGGTAAAGGTGATGGATAAGTGGAATAATGCCGTGACTGGTCAAGAGAAAGAACGAATAGCTTTGAACTACTTGCCTCCTGTCTGCTAAATTTTAATCACATTTTTGTTTCACTGATTTCATCCCAGTCCCCTCTGGGATTACAACTGGACCTAATCCATTTTATTTAAGGTATATGTGTTTCTTTTTTTTATTATATTTCTAAAGAGGGGTGGAGCTAACAGGTACTTTATATATATATATATATATATATATATATATATATTATAATATACACATATACATAAAATGTGTGTGTGTAAATTGTAGTCCACGGCAAAATTTGCTTATACGCAAAGTAAATAGTTTCCGTAAATAATGATGTTCAATTTAATCCTATTAATTTGACGGGAGTTTTTTTGAGAGCGAAATTGAATTATTATAATACCACTCTTTGACAGTTAAGTTATTGGGAACCCAAAGATATGTCTAAGAACTCTTAGTTTTGTTGAATGAGAAATCTAAGAAAAAACGTTCTGAAAGAAGAACGAAGCTGGAACGAGAACTTCCTGTTTTTATTTATATTTGTATTAAGGCTGTGAGGTGTTTCTTGAAAGCGCTTGAAAAAGGTTGATGATGAATAAATCAGAGAAAATGAATAAGCGGAATTGCTGCTCCTCTCTCTCTCTCTCTCTCTCTCTCTCTCTCTCTCTCTCTCTCTCTGATGAAACAAAGGAATAATATATTTTTCTTGTCGCCATAATTGCATTTCTCTCGGTGCTCTTCGTCATATTTAGCCCCTCAGTAGAATTAAGGACGAATCCTTCATGAAAATAAAAGCTTTGGGAGTCTGGCGGGATTCATACATTCCAACTTCTAGGTCTTTACATTTCATTCATTCCGCAACTTCTGCAGGCTGCATTCCTTGTCCCTGCTCACGCCTCACCACTGCTTGAAATGTATCGATAGGAGGCTCATTAACAGTACGTCGAGTTCATGTACTGCACTGTTCGCCCTTGTTCTGCGTTCTCTTGTGCTTTCTGAATATTAGTGGAATTATTTGCCTTTTTCGATGTACGTTGCTTAAGGTTCATCATTCATTTTGATTAAACACATATATATGTAATATATATATATATATATATATATATATACATATATAAATATATTATATATATATATATAGGAGAGAGAGAGAGAAGAGAACGACGGATGAGAGAGAGAGAGAGAGAGAGAGAGATGCGAGAGAGAGAGAGAGAGAGAGAGACCTGTATTATTTGAACATTATATTTATATATATGTGTGTGTATACAAATATACAATGCGGGTGTGTATTATGTATTATGCATACTGTAAATACGTGTCATGTACTAAGTAGGTAAGTCTCTTGAGCCCTCCTAATCACTATAGCAATAGGAGCAAGCGCAACCACAAGGTCCTGCGTGATACGAATTTCAATGCGATTTTCAACCTTGAGGGCCTGTGACCAGTTATAGAGAGAGAGAGAGAGACGAGGGAAGACGAGAGAGAGAGAGAGAGAGAGAGAGAGAGAGGTCAGAGCGCCGAGGTGCCGAGGTGCTAAACTTGCACCTGGAAAGTTTTAGTCTGCTGTATTGACCTTCGTCTAACTTCTCGAACTGGTGTGGTACGTTTGTAGGTTTTGTGAGAGGGTTTGAAGCCATCTTTGGATTGGTGTTACTGGTTTGGATTGGTTGGGCATTGGCATTAAGGTCGATTGCTTGCCTAGGTGTGACGTACATAACTTTTAAGATTTAGCCCTTTAGGAGAGAGACTTTTAAGTGGCAATGCATTTGCAGTTTCAAATATTAGTTTGTTAAATTGTGTGAGTGAAGGCCTTAGAGTTTGTAGTAAGTAATCATTACGTCATTGTATTCATAGCAGCAACATGTATGAATATTCATTTATTTTCTTTTGAAATGTATGAGGGTGAGATGTGACTTATTTATTAATATACTATATGCGCATTTGAATGGATGGAGATTGCATGTGATGATGCATGTAATCTGCACATGCTGTCG
>NC_087202.1:69009519-69012019 GCF_015104395.2 Macrobrachium nipponense | reverse complement strand
ATTTGCTTGCGTGCCTGCGAGCTGGCGTCACCTTAGAGAAACGGTCGCCCCAGGAATTTCAGCGATCCCGTGCACAAGTTCCTGGGATAATTACGGGATTTGCTCTCCCTCTTTCGCATCGGGGTCCCGCCGAGACTCGCCATAAGGGGATTGGTTTACCTTCGGCATCTCGGAAGAAGGTAGAAGAAGATACGAAAAGGAGATGGAACAACAACAAAGAGTAATATTCTTCTCCTGTCGTTAGAAAGAGGACAATTTTTTTTTCTTCCTTTTTATTTCTTTTCTATTTCAGAAGCGGTTTAATTTTTTTTCCCGCTGCATTTGAATGCATGTATACAAATAGATGTATACATATATATATACACATATGTATATATATATGTGTGTGTATGTATGTTTGTTTGTAAGTGTGGATGGTGGACGGGCGGATTAGGACTACCGTATTTCGGATTATTCACTTTTACATATACATTCCTTTTACGTGATCTCATTTTATCTAGTTAGATTTGTTTTTTAGTCGGCTGTAGAGTTTAACCGTGAAAACATATGGCGGGTACATTTACTAAAACAGTGCATTTATTGGAAGACATTTTTTTATTTTTTATTTTAAGTAATCTTGGGGGAAGAGTCGTGTAAACGAATGTCAAACAGAATGCATTCAAGAAAAGTAACAGCGGTTGCTGTTATTTTACTGCTGTAAACACACACACACACACACCGTTATAGCTGCATCGATAATGAACGAGGGATGTTTTTGTGTGTGTAAGCAAGGAAAGTGTTTTTCTTTTCCAACTTGACATTCTTCCCTCCTGCGGTCCTTTTCCTTGATTTAATTTGTGTTTATGTCTTGGACGTGTTAACCAGTATGTTAACTTCGACTGAACACGTAACAAAATATTTCAATGGAAATAACCATAAAATATATTTATATTTTTACTTGTGTGTATTTTGAAGATTTCTGTGCGTGTAGTTGTTAAATAAACTACGTAATTATGATTATATGTAATGAAAGCGCATTGGACTGCCATATTTGTGTTTTTAACAAATATAGTCGTCAGGGTAATAAAATCAAGCATTGAATACGGAACTGACTTATTCTGTCGATTCTCACATATATTACCTTCATTTTTGACGTCATAGGTACACCAAGTACTTATGTTATTAGTTACTCGCGACATAGCAATTAAATTAGAATAAAATTGACAATGCTGCATATTTTGTTCTGATCCGAAAAGTGCGGCTTCATTCATAAGTTGATGGGGAATCTGTTTCGTCGTGATATATATATATATATATATATATATATATATATATATATATATATATATATATATATATATAATAGGGACTCTGCTCTGTAGAGTTATGTTATGTACAAAGAAAATTAATTATTATTTTTTTTTTTTACTGCCTTGCAGTGTCTTCAGACGTTCAAATAAGTACCTGAAATAGGCCATAGACTAGCAGCTTTAATCTGCAAATTGCAGATGCCATGTTTCGTGTGTGTGTGTGTGTGTGTGTGTGTGTGTGCATGTGGTTGAATAAAATGAATATGAAGTTCGCAATCATTTGATTTGGAATGCGCATGTGACTTTTCATCACGTGTATTTGTCTATAAGCTTTCGTTACCTAGTTTTTCGTTAGTGAATCAGAAACGACTAAAATTTAAGAATGAAAAGAATTCGTTTATAATACTAAAAATCTCTCAGATATTAAAGATATCAGGACAAGTCTGGAACGGTGGAATGATGTGTTAAATATGATTGTAGGTCATGAAATAATTTGGTCCAAAATATGATTGTAGGTCATGAAATAATTTGGTCTAATTACAAGCAAAATTTTCCAAGGCCAGTGAACTGTAAATACCACGCCAATCAGAGAGGTTGAAAATAGATCGCATTTTATTATTCACTCAATAAAACTCTGGCAAGCAGGTCACTGATTAGCTCATATCAATTCGGGGCAGATTTGGGAAAGCAAATGTTGTCAGCTGACCGAGAAGACAGTTTAATGTAATAGCAAGGGAACAGATATATATTGTGTCTTTGTGTATGTGTTTGTGTAAGGGTAATTTCGAGAGCTGTGCAAGTCTAATATATAATTGTTTTAGGTCTGTGGATTACAATCCAAAATCGCTGAGAAGTACGATTAGAAATAATCGTCATTTATGTTACGTATAATTTCGCTTCAGTTCATGGCCTGTGATTCTTTAAACATATGAGGCCTATTATATTATAATCCATGATTTCAGATAACAAGATTTTTTTTTTTTTTTTTTTTTTTTTTTTTTTTTTTTTTTTTAAGTGCTCTGTTCTCGACGTTGACGCAGTCCTCTATACTTAGTAGTCCTCTCCCTCCTTCCTTTCGTGTTATGTAGGGGTCTGTCCGTATTTGCTCTTGGGTGTAGTGCTTTGTGTATTGTCATATGTTTCCTGGTTTTCTGATCTATGCTGCAGAGTTCTGCCTTCGTCCATTCGATTATTCCTGCGCTGTATCTGAT
>NC_087202.1:68974519-68999519 GCF_015104395.2 Macrobrachium nipponense | reverse complement strand
GTGTTGGCAAAAATCCTCAATAAATGAACGCCGTTTACAAATACATCGATTTTGTTTTTTCGATTATTTATGAATGAACACTTGCTTGAATATAATACAAATTATATTGACGTGTTTAGTTGCGAATTTTTAAAGTGAATAATAATAATAATAATAATAATAATTAATAATAATAATAATAATAATAATAATGATAATAATAATAATAATAACAAACTAAAGAACCTTCGTAACGAGGCTATAATATTGACAATTACACAGTAGTGTTAAAATATATTATTGTACAATGCTAAAAATTACTAGGAGAGACTTTCGGATACTGCTCCGTATCATTTTAGCGTTGTACAATAATATATTTTAACACTACTGTAATTTTTAATTGTCAATAATAATAATAATAATAATAATAATAATAATAATAATAATAATGTGTCTTGATTACGAGGACAATTGTATAGGAAACCGGGTCATCCTTCTGCGCCGATTCGTTCCTTCCGGACTTCAATAGGAGTCCAGTCGGATTTGGCAAATGGGACTTGGCCCGGTCACCGCCTGCCCCTTAATGTCTGTGTGCCCATCTTGAGTGCCCAGTCAAGTCGGTCAGTCCTCCCGTTAATAGGGAAGGCTGTGTGTGTGTGTGTGTGTGTGTGTGTGTGTGTCCGTCCCCTCCACGCACGTGGTAGAGCCGCACAGTGCCATTTGAGGGGTGAACAGTGCCACTTGAGCCGTGTTATCTTGTGTATGCCTTTTGTGAGGGTCGAGACAGTGTGTGCAACTCACTGACGTTCAGTGTGTTTTCCTTGCGCTCTGTGATATAGCTCATTTACTTGTGAAAACAGCGGCGTTTTTTTCATTTACGTGTGACGACGGACGGCAATATTCTCATTTACGCAGTTATTGCAGTTATATGCAGGTGTTTTGTCCATTTGAAGAAGTGATTTTTTGAGAAGAATCTGTGTGAATTATTTTAGATTACAAGTTCTAGTTTACGAGCCACTGCGAATGGCCCAGTGACTGAAATGTATTCCTTTTTGGTATATTTATTAAATATGTATGTATGCGCACTCAAACAGATTGACTAGGATGATGTGCATCTTTAGCAAAAGATAAAAATATGAATATACCTTTGAGAGAAAATGATAAAGAATATCGTTTAGTCTCTTTCTCAGCATCGCCTTTGCGTCATTTTCTTGGCGCATGTTTGTCATGGCTTAGCTTCTTTTGTCATTCTCTTTTGATAAATTATACCCAGCCTTTGTTGAAGACTGTAGTTCATAGGAAGCTGCGCAACTGACGCATCCGTGAATTAAATAGTCATTGAAATATTTCTTTGTGGCTTCGTTGCTCTGTGTTGCGGCTATTTTTAGTTTATGTTTGTTTATATCTCTCTCTAATAATGTTTATTTGATCGGTTTTGATGTCAAGGTAATCAAACGAATGATTTTTTTCAATTCATGCAACATGAGTGCGCAAATTCTGAAGAGGGTTAGTGCCGTCATTGCACCCCATGCAGTGCACTGTAGGCATTACTTAAGAGTCTTTCCAGCGTTTCTGCGGCCCCTAGCTGCAACCCTTTTCGCTTTTTTTTTTTTCCTACACCTCAGTTCATATTCTCTTTCCACTCTCTCTAAAAATTGCTTCGTAGTGCAACTGAGAGATTATCCTCCTGTTACACCTTTCAAACCTTCGTACTGTCAATTTCCCTCATCGCTGCCTGACCTTTGGCCAGTCTCCTTTATTCTACTCTATTCTATCAGTGTGCGACTTTGCTTGGTGGCCATTTTTCTTGCACACTAATCCACAGTCTATCCGATAGATATATATAGCGTCTTCAATAATTTCTGGAAACATCAGAAATCAAGGAGTTACAAAACCTTTTATCATTATTATTATTATTATTATTATTATTATTATTATTATTATTATTATTATTGTTATTATTATGAATTATTATTATTGATTTATTATTATTCATGATTACTTAATTATATTTGAATTGCAAGACACAGGTTAATCAAAGGACCGTTTCATTTTATGTTGATTTTACTAAACCTACTTCGCTGCACCAAAATGAACTTGGCTTCATGATTTTACATATCATTCATTTCTTCCATCTTAATTTGGTCCCACGTTAACCATATTTATTATTATATAAAAAGAGAAATACTGAAGAGAGATGTCTTATGTACCTTTGTAAAACTACTCCCGAAAGAATGGATGTCTATCTTTATGGTCATAAAATCAACTTTTTTTATATAATGCTATTTTAGATTGACCTTTTTTATATATAATTATCATTGTTGGTATTCATTAATACGGTATATAGGAAAAACTAAAACACACACACACACACACACACACACACACACACACATATATATATATATATATATATATATATATATATATATATATATATATACATATGTGTGTGTGTGTATGCTTATATGTATTATGTATTATTTCGTATATGTATATTTACTACATACAGATTATATATATATATAAATATGTGTCTATGTATGTATGCATGTATGTTGTATGTATATGTATATCACATATATATATATTATATATATACATACATACATACATACATACGTACATACTTACACACACACACACACACACCGAAAAAGACAGTCGACAGCTAAGGAAAATCAACAAAATCAAGGCGAAATAGCATAGCGCTTTAAGCAGCACCGCCTTGGGTAACGAAACACATTTAGCATTTCTGATAAAGAGCATTAATCGCTAAAATCTGCAACGTGTATTTCGGGCATTTCGTGCTCTAGTCTCCGATAATGGAAATTGGACTTGATTCTATTCCCTCATCAGCTGCTATTCTTGGCTCATTGAATGGCTTTCAATCATCGGAGCGTCTGGTTTTGCGTCATCGTTTTTAAAACTTCCATTATTGCTTTACCGATCGGCAAATTGCAGAAGGAACTTTACATTTCTAATGTGGGGAATTGTTGCGAAGGTTGTATGGTTTAGTCTCCGCTTTTCGAGTAAAGGATAAGTATAAACACTTTTAGCAACGTCATCCAAACTGCATTTCCTCGTGGATATTGACGAGTTTGAATTTATATTCGTTTTTTCATTAGCTTTTTCGATAAAATGGCGGTTATTTACATCGCTTCGCTTTTTCGACTTTCTCTTTGAATATATGAAAATATGTGCCGGTGTTATTTCTCTATCTAAAAATATGAGCTGTTGTAAGCAGTCTATGTTTGTGGCTATGAATATGAAATGTTACTGATACACGTAAATTTTCCATTGTGTACGATAAACATGGTACCAAAATTATGGAATTAAATGTTAGGTAAAGTGTCGGCTGGATTTAGATATCTAATCCCTCTACTGTTACCATAATAATGATAATAGTAATATTAATAATAATAATAATAATGGAGAAACATCCACCGTTATGGAACTATAAATACGTTTTAAAATGCAGCTCTACTGAGAGCTTTATTTTTAATTGTAATTGTAAAGTTGCATGACTGTGGATTTGTCTCCATTTTAAGACTCATGCTACTAGTATGAGTAGATTATAATATTAATAATAATGATAATATGAAAGAAATCCTTTTAGGGCAGTATTGCTAACAGCAATCGCTGTTGCAGCGACATTTAGCTTGTAGAGAAGAATTTAAACGCTCTCGATTAGCTAGTATATGCCGTTGAAATAGCATTTGTTTTCAGTAATTAATAATAATAATGAATATGGCAGTATCTCGTCATTATTTTATGGAACCGTCTCGTCTAAAGGGAGACATCGTATTCTAAAAAAAAAAAAAAAAAAAAAAAAAAAAAAAAAAAAAAAAAAAAAAAAAAAAAAAACGCGCTGAAGGTTGAAACATTATTAAAATAACTAACTTCTATTCAAGGACCCATTGCAGTGTGCTGACTCAGAAACTGTATCGCCAATCTTTCGCCCCCACCCCCAACCCCAGGACTGGAAACCCCCGAATCAAAATGATAAGTCGATACTTTCTTCTCGTGGAACTCTCCATCTTTTGTCCTCTGCATTGTTACGTGTAAGGCATGCGGTATTATTACACAGCCTCAGTCACGAATTCGGGAGTTTACGATAAATAATCCGTCGGGGTACGGAATCTCAGCTCTTGGGTGGTGCGGCTGCGCTGGAGGGTATTCTAATTGGCTTTCTTTGGGCGGCGTTTTAGTGGTTCATGTTGGTTTTTATTGTACTGAAGCGCTTTGTTAAACTTATTATTATTATTATTATTATTATTATTATTATTTGGGAAAAACTCTATCGCGAGAGTATATATAATGTTCTTAAGGCTCCACAATAATAAAAAGTGTTGCGAGTCCGTGTATAATTTTTAAAACTTTACAAAAAGCTATTATTATTATTATTATTATTATTATTATTATTATTATTATTATTATTAATTATTATTATTATTATTGTGAAGAGTTTAATTAATCTCGAGATTCTTGCCTAAACACACTTTCGTTGTTATTATTGTTATTGTTTCACAGTCTGCACTAAAGGCAAACTATGATTATCATTATTATTAGTTTATTGTCACCAGTAATAATATGTATTGGTTGTGAGGGGTTTCCCAGAGGTTTTCTTTGTGTGAACTAACAGAGAGAGAGAGAGAGAGAGAGAGAGAGAGAGAGAGAGAGAGATTATGCACATTTCCCTCCGTTTCCACGAGTGGTTTTCATGAGTTTTATCTCAAAGGCCTCCATCCCTTTACAGCTTCGAGACGACCCCTTAGGGGAAGAGGAAGAGGGAAGGTCGGTGTCAAAAAACCCACTTACATGTGACACGGCTCGTTTGGGGTGTGTAGGAGTAGGGGGTGAAGTGTTAGAGGAGTTGAGGAAGGGGGAGACCTTCTGTTCCCGTGTTAGGGGGGGAGTTGAGGAGGGGGAGACCTTGTCCCAGGGGGTGTAGGTGGTATGGAGACAATAACGGGAAAAATGACACAATGGGATGCGATGATACAGAGTAAAAGGAAGGGCGGAGGTTCCCCCCTCTCTCTCTCTCTCTCTCTCTCTCTCTCTCTCGTTTGCTATAGTGATATCGATCTATAGAGTAAATTTTTACTATGAATAAACTGATAAATTCATCGAATATTACGTCTCATTGCGTACATACAACTTTTTCAATAGAAATTTTTTTTAACCAAATCTTAAAGCCTGAGGTACACGTGTGAATCAAGGACGCAAACAGCTCCCATTTTCATTTGCACGTTTGTCACATGTGCTTATGTGTATGTGCGCATGTGTGCGCCCCCATTATTTCAGCAAGCAAGTCTCTGCAAGTGTTTGAAATCGTTCAACAATGGTTCAGAGCAAATAGGCTTATGAAGTAATTTGGCGTGTCCCCTCCCACACTTAGTTAAGCACCGCCTATCCTGTCCCAAAGGCACCATCCCTTTAACCACCGCACCCCCCCTCTCCCCCCCCGTCTTCCCCCCCCCCTCCCCCCCCTCTCTCTCTCTCTCTCTCTCTCTCTCTCTCTCTCTCTCTCTCTCATCCATTACCTGTTCCTCCTTCGCTTCCTTTCACACAGGTCTTTTGCTAAGTTCAGTGTTCTCTTTTACGTCGTCATAGAAAAGAACTCACACCATCAGGATGATAACTCGAGTTGATAATCGCATAACCACGCTCTGCTTGTCAAACTCGTTAGTATTTTTTATTTTTACTTTTTTTCGCAGAAATGTTGGTTTGTGTTCCTGGACGAGACATGTCTCTGTCTCTGCAGATTTCCTGGTCGTATTTTCAGATCCTTTCCGATACATTTTTTTAATTCTTTTGTGACATTTCAAGGAAATATATCGGGTTGATATGAAGTGTATAAAGCGATCAGCACTTTATTGTGCTGAATCATGTATTAGCGCGTGTTCTTGGATGTATTGTCACAAGTTTTAAATAGCTGACATTTTTTTAAGCCTTTAGGTTAATTATTTTTTCTTTTTAAGAAAATTTTTAAAAATTTTGCTAGAACCACATATTAATGTATTTTTTCCATTATCCATTTGCTTTGCAAAGATAAGGGAGGCGTTGCAATGACTGATTTCTCTGTAAAAATAGTTTTCTCTCTCTCTCTTTCTCCTCTCTCTCTCTCTCTCTGTAACTACTATATTACTAGCCCCTGTCACGCTTACTAATTTAATTTCTGCCAACTACTCATACAAAATTTATACACGGCCTAGGTTTAAGCACGGCTGGATATTTAATGATCATGGACTTATAATATTGAATTAATCCCTGTTGTTGCCTTCATTCTTCGCTGCTCCATACAAAGCCACATCATTTCTGGTGCCGCGAAATTCTCGTCATTATTCATGTGTCGATCATTTCCTTGCTCTGGGTAGAGCACACACGATTGCCCTCCCTCGGATCTCTTTCAGGACTGGAGTCGCTTTTTGCCCTCTCTCTCTCTCTCTCTCTCTCTCTCTCTCTCTCTCTCTCTCTCTCTCTCTCTCATAAAGGCCCGCTCTTGAGCGCATAGTTCGTAGTGCCATGGATTTTCTCTGTAATTTGGCTTTATAGGAAGGATAGAATTCCCACGAATTTGGAAACATTCCTTTGATACCTGTCGTCGCCTGGCTGGGGAATTTATTTTTCACGTTTTAGTCACGAGTTTTATCTTCGTGTGTAAAGGAATGAAAAGAAGAAAAGAAAATGTCTCGGCTCATTCATGCAACCTTCATGCAACGACGACCTTCTGTTCCGTTTGATTTTGTATCGGCCTTGTGCCTGTGTTATGCAGGCGAGAAACTTGAAGCGAAGGGGGCTTGCGTGCTTTCCGTTTGTAAAAATGTGGAATGAAGTGCAAGCGGCTTCTCTTTTTGTCTGTTTCACTTATTGTGGTGGGAGAAGTTTTCATTTTTCAGCGTTTCAAAGATAATAGTCTTCGCGTGGGTATAAGGAATTCCGCTGTAATATTTAGGCGACTGTTTTCTGTTGGTCTTGAGGAACCTTAGCAATTTATACAAAGGGTCTTTGTAAAATTTGTTCAGGTTCATTTGATATAATGCGTATTATTGTTCAGCTTTTAGATGAAAATAATCGATATTAGGTATCATGGTGTTCCTCGGAAGTCTGTAGTGTAAATGTTTCACATCGTATAAATGAAAACAATCATGTTCTATAACAACGTTCTAAAACACACTCTTGGCGCCCCCCCCCCTCTCTCTCTCTCTCTCTCTCTCTCTCTCTCTCTCTCTCTCTCTCTCTCTCTCTCTCTCTCTCTCGTGTGTTTTTTCTATTTTCCATATCAGAAAAGCCAACTGTCAAGATAAAAAGGCCGTAAAAAATACATCTCTCTCTCTCTCTCTCCTTCTCTCTCTCTCTCTCTCTCTCTCTCTCTCCTCCTCCTCCTCCTCCTCCTCCTCCTCCTCCTCCTCCTCCTCCTCCTCCCGCCCTCATTTCGCAAAACGGCAGGAGGGCCTGGCGCCGTGGCCTCTCCATGTGTGCGATATTGTTAAGTTCAATTTCGTCCCCTTTTATTAAGGTTTATTGGCCAGCTATTGGTTGACTGGTTCTGATAATAGCTGTTGTTATTGGGATTGCAGGCGGCGCCCCTGGAAATAAGTTCCCTCGGGAGCGGAGGTGTAGGAGTGTGATTTGTTTTCTTTTTACGACCTTTTGTTATTTTAGTTATTTCTTTGCCTCCGGTCTTGGTGGCTATGTGTCGTTTGGAGGCATAAGCATTTTAATCTCGTCTGAAGGTTTAATTATTATCTTCGGTTTTTGTTTTTCTTGTGTCGATTTGAAAGCATTATTATTATTATTATTATTATTTTATTATTATTATTATTATTATTATTATTATTATTATTATTATTCAGAAGATGAACCCTATTAATATGAAACAAGCCATTTATTATTATTATTATTATTATTATTATTATTATTATTATTATTATTATTATTGCTATTATTATTATTCAGAAGATGGACCTTAGTCATATGGAACAAGCCATATTATTATTATTGTTATTATTATTAATTATTATTATTATTATTATTATTATTATTATTATTATTATTATTATTCAGAAGATGAACCCTAGTCATAAGGAACAAGCCCAGAGGGGCCATTAAAAGAAGAATTAAATTAACAGATTAATGAACAAATAGATAAAAATGTAAGTACATTATCAAAATACATGGAGGATTGCTTTAGTGTACTAATGAGTTGCTTCTTTGTTTAAACACTTGAAGTTCTGATCGCCTTTTAATTTATTTTAGTCTTTCAAGTACATTATTGGTTTATTTTCTTGTTGTTAGTTTTTTAAAGACATTTCGTGATCTAGACTCGTGTATTGCTATTTCCCATATGAGCAAGACCGACAGCTAAGATGAAAAGGCCTTCAGAAACAGTCTCTCTCTCTCTCTCTCTCTCCTAAGTCCTAGGCTGGTGTATTTCTATTTCACATATCAGAAACGCCGACAGCGAAGTTAAAAAGGCCTTTAGAAACTCTCTCTCTCTCTCTCTCTCTCAAACACGACTACTTTTCTTCACTGCAATTACGCGACCTCAGAGATATTTTTGTTATAAGCTACAAAGTTACGAAAAAAAAAAAAAGAGAAAAGGGGAGAGGCAGGAAACGTCTTACACGTGATGCGTACGACAGTTAAATTTGCCGACAAGTTGGCAGTGCGAAGGAAGGGTGGGTCAACTGGATTAATCTGGATGTTATTTTGACCTACTTATTTTTTCTTGTATTTTTAAGCGCGAGGATTTTTTTTTATTTGTTTTCACGTTTATGTTTAATGACGAATTATTATTTCTTTTGTGCATCGTATTTTATCTGTAGTAATTAAAGGCGTCTGGGTTTTTCGTATTAACATAGGAGGCACCGTAAAATATATCGCACGTGTGTTATGCAAATTACGTAACAAATTGACAACTTATTGTAAATTTGTCTCTCAGGCGTTCCTTAGTGATTATTAATATTCTGCAATTAATCATTGCAAAAATATCGATTCACAAATTCGAAAACTTGAGAGCGCCGTCATAAACCTGAAGTAGTAAGTAAAAAAAAAATTTATATATATATGTATATATATATATATATATATATATATATATATATATATATATATATATGATATATATATTATATATATATAAGGCTTGATTTTGGTCAATCCGTAATTTCTTCCACGGGAATAGCGTAAGCTCAGAGCAGTTTGATTATAATGTGATGTAAATGTGGAAACCAGGCATTTCGCGAACTGCCTGACATTTCAGGCAGAAAGTGAAATGCACTTAGGGTCATTTGATCTCCCCAGGGGCTAGTATACTAAACTCGGCGAAAAAGTGTCCGTGTTTAGCGCTAACCCGTGGAGGATCAAATGTCCCCAGGCGCATTTCGCTATATGCCCGAAATTTCAGGCATTTCGCGAAATGTCTGGTTCGCCACTCTGCCTGTAACATATATGAACGATGAAATTATTCTCTTTCATCATGATATATATATATGTATATATATATATATACATAAATACATAAATACATATATACATATATACATAAATACATACATACATAAATACGTGCAACTCCCGTTATTTGGCATCTCAGTTACGAAGGTCTCAGGGATATTTCTTATCTCACTTTGACTGCATATTCACCATGACAATGGGAAATTAATATAAAGCAAATGTCAAAAACTTGAACTTTGTAATTCTACGTTAAAACATCACGCGCGCGTGCGCACATGCACACTGCATGCATACACATATTCTCAAACTCACACACATGCACACACACACACACACATATATATATATATATATATATATATATATATATATATATGTGTGTGTGTGTGTATGTATGTATGTAGTATGTATGTATGATGTATGTATGTATGTATGTATGTATGTAGTGTGCGCACACGCAGGTGATGTTTTTTTTAATGTAGAATTACTTCGTTTAAGTCTTTGGCATTTACTCTAGATTTTTTTCCATTGTCATGGTAAATACCCAGTCAAAACGAGATAAGAAATATCCCTGAGACCTTCGTAACCGAGTTGCCCAATAACGGGAGTTGCGCACAATGCATGTACCTCTCTCTCTCTCTCTCTCTCTCTCTCTCTCTAATGGGAGTTGCTTATTTCAAATGTTTAGTTTTTATGCTAATATGCGTCTTGATAACAGAAAGGATAACATTACTGTATGCTCTGGAGAGAGAGAGAGAGAGAGAGAGAGAGAGAGAGAGAGAGAGAGAGAGAGAGAGAGAGAGAGAGAGAGATTTAGGAAGGTGAGAAGAGAAAGTGTGATGCTTAATAGGGAAGATAGAGAGAGGATGCGGGGTGCGGAATCAATTTTAAGAATTTAACTGTTTTCTGCTTGATTTCCTTTTTTATTTACACTATTGTGTAACGTGATTTTGAGTTAACGACTTGGTAGGGCGTCAAACTTTCGCCAAGGCTGTGGTTAACACCCTATGATTAATATAATTATTATTCAGGAGATAGAACCTATTCATGTGAAACAAGCCTACAGAGACCATTGACTTGAAGTTCGAACTTCCAAACAATACGGTGTTCATTTGAAAGGAGTAAAACAACATAGTTGGAAATACAGATAGGCATGAGCGGATATTAGAAGAAAAATGATAATTAATAAAGAAATGAAATTGTAAGTAAATTATAAAATGCAAGGAGAGTTGCTTTATGGCCGTGAACGAAATCTTTCTGTAACTAAGTCTGTAACAGTTTAGTTATTAGAAGAAAAATTATAATAAATAAAGAAAAAAATTATAAGTAAATTATAAAATGCAAGGAGAATTGCTTTGTGGCCGTGAACGAAATCTTTCTCTAACAAAATCTGCAACTGCTTCGTTGTGGTTCGAATATTCTGATAATGACATCACCTCCAATTGCTTTCAAGTCTCTTCTATTTTTATTATGAGTATTGTAACCAGACTCTTAGGTAGAGGTTTTATCGGAATATGTTGGTATCACGCGTCATGATATTTTGTGCTTTTTCATACTTTGAACTTGATTAACCTTCACAAATTCGAAGACAAAATAGCATCAATAAAATCACACACCCTTTTCCACCCAAGAGCTTTGATTAGATTTCCTTCAAATTTTTGTCAATGCATGAAGTCGAATTGTAGGGCTCCTGGGTCGGGAGATTTCTTTGTATCACATTGTCGAATATGACTATTAAGAAAATACATAAGCCGAAAACTCGAATCATTTTTTGCCGAAAACTTGCCACAAAAAATATATTTAGGCAAAACTTACCACAAAAAGTATATTTGGGGGTTATCAGAATTGCTGTAGCAATTTAGATATGTTATCTTGTTATCACTACCGTCGGTGTCTTTAAAATTCTTTACTTGACACACAGACATACACACATCTTAGCTGGTAATTTTGAGAGAGAGAGAGAGAGAGAGAGAGAGAGAGAGAGAGAGAGAGAGAGAGAGATTCTATTTGGAATTTTCCGATATTGATAAGAAAAAACCGGCCGTTGCATTTACACTGATAATTTTAATTCCTTGTGAAATACCAAGATATTAAAAAAAAAGAAAAACTAGTCCTCCTTTAACCTGAAAATTTTGAGAGGGACAGGTCTTTGTTAAAGAAAAAAAAAAAAAACTAGTTGTGGCACAAATCAAACATGGGTAGCAAACCTTTGCAAGACCAAGCAGAACTGGACTGAAGTATAGTGGCCGGCTAACATGTCTTTTGCATGTGAGTGGTTAGTCACATTATCGCGATGAGCTTAAGGGAGAATGACTCGCGCTAAGTAAGGCCAGGACCGGGGGGGGGGGGGGGGGGGGTGCTTCCCAGTTTTGCGTTTTAACGCTGGAAGTCGTCGGTTTGAATCAGGTTTGTTTTTCTAAGAGGGTAAATGGATCAGTGGTTTAAAACATTTATTTTCTTAGGGGGGTAATTGGTTCAGAGGTTTAAAAGGTTTATTTTTCTAGGGGATAACAAGTTCGATGGTTTACATTTTTTTTCTATGCTGGTGATCGGTTCAGTGGTTTTAGGTGAAAGGAAGTGTTAAAGTTTTCAATTGTTTTTAGGCAGAAATCTTTTCTGGGATTTTGATGCATCATATCATGAGTGATTGAATGTTTTTCAGGGCAGTCGGATTTGTATGTGTGTGTTTACCTAAATGCCCCATAGGGAATCGTTCTGTAGAAGTGTCTGTTATTTAAAGCTTTCAGGTGTTGCTTTTTTGAAGGATTGTATGACTTGGTAAATATTTTAGTAGAAATATAAACAAAACTACTGAGGCTAGAGCGCTGCAGATTAATGTTGATCATCCACCCTCCATTCATGAAACATACCAATTGGCAAGCCTTTAGCCTCAGTATTATTTTATTCCGGTTTCCGGAACTATGGGACACACCCTCACTCTACCGCATCCGGTGAGCAACTGGAGAGCTGCCGATCGTAGTTGATGGTTTTATACATCATGATACGTTGTACAGAAGAAACTTCGGCGCATTTTTTACTTGGGTATGAGTGCCTTGGGCAAAATGCTTCTGAGGACTCTGTTTGAGCTGGAGTTACTGGTTAAATGCTAGTAGGGGAATCTGATATCCGAGATTGTGATCGGTTAAAGATCTTAAGAGAACCGGATTATGGCTGGTCCAGTGTTTTTTAGGGAAATCTGTTTTGTACGAAAGTGTTTAGGTATATTATTTAAGGAAAGAATGATTGCAGGAATTTAACGGATTAAGTGTTGAAAGTAAAGTGTTTGGAGGATTGTGAATTTTTTTCTTTTTCTGTGGGAGAGTTGTTCCCGCAAGTCACACGTGGTCTGTGGGCACAATTATTCACAAGTTTATCTTGCAACATATGTTATGCTGCCTGTGTATATATTTATTCATTCGTTTATTTTCTATTTAAATAGGTTTGGAATTTCGATACGTTTTCAGTTTTTGGGTAATTTACCTATTTTTTAAATCTCTGCGGAATTTTGGTAAGTTTTCATGTTTTGGGGAAAGCGAAATTGCCATATGGGTTAGTAACTCATTTTATATGCTCGACCACAGATCGTGTTTTAGGCTACGCTCCAAGGGTCTTCGAAAGTGACTGTCTTCACATATGTTTCATTCTGATTGAAAATGTGATGAATGCCAATAAAAGTCTTTAAATAGTATCCAGGCGATTTTGGCTTGTATTAAATAAACTGTTACGATCCAGATTGGACCTCCAAAGGGCAGATGTTAGAAGTTACCGTCGGAAAGTTTTTTTTTTTTTTTTTTTTTTTTTTCTTTTTTTTTTTTTTTTGTAAAGAAAGGCCTTGGCATTATTGAGTGCACATTTTGCACGCACACAGCCGCTGTCCCCGTGGGTGGGCAGAGGACCTCAGATTTATTGAGTGCGGTTTCTGAAGGAGGCACTTCCTCTCTGCGTCGCAATAGGTTATTTTTCGGACTGAGATGAACTTGTCCGTGAACCCTCTTTGAACATTTTCTGTGGCCAAGAAGCTTTTCTTAGTGGCGGTTTAACTTGTCGATTTCATGCGAAGGCAAAGAGAGTATCTACTCAATGCACACACACACACACACACACACACACACACACACACACACATATATATATATATATATATATATATATATATATATATATACACACATACACACACACACGCACACACACACACACACTCACATAATATATATATATATATATATATATATATATATATATATATATATATATATTATATATATATATATATATATATATATAATATATATATATATATATATATAATACTCGTATGTATATATATAGACTACTTAAGACAGAGGACAGATCTAAACCGGACGAACACCATTGCTGACTTAGCATCGCGCAAGAAAGGAGAGAGAGAGAGAGAGAGAGAGAGAATAATACGTATGATGGGTTGTCGAGAATAGAGATGAGAGCATATGATATTATAGCTCTTATAAATGACTTGAATCTATTTGTCTGAGTGAGAGAAGAGAGTAGGAGATAGTCTTTAGTTTGTCATATCTATCAACGTATGTCCTTTCTTATCAAGAACATTAATTCAGAATAGCGATAACGCTACGGTTTGAAGATAGTGATTTTGACAATGGTGCTGTTGGAAGCCTCATCGAAAGTGTGTAGTGTTTCATTATGGCCGATTTATTTATTTATTTATTTCAAATGAAAGAAGGGAACTATAGATGTAAATGGTGTAATATTGCTTTTTAGATTTAGTGAGGCATATATATATATTATATATATATATATATATATATATATATATATATATATATATCACAAATGCCACAAAGTAAAGTGGCGTTTGACCATTCGACCTACTGTCTTTTAATAAGCAAACTTATAGAAATATGAAAATAAGTAAGGGACAGTAAGTCGAAAGGCCTAGCACCATTCCCCTGTCTCACTTTCCTTCGTGGCATTAGGCTTTATTCATATATGTTTATGTGATTCAGTCATACACACATACATATGTATAATCATTTACAAATCAGCCGTTTGTGCTATTGTTTTTTTTATATTGTGGAAGTTTTAATCATATATATATGCAGATTATTTATTCAGCGTCCATTTCAGTAAGTCTTGTTATGAGACGCTATTAATTAGAATGCACTCACTATTATTTAGTTTCTTTTAAAAAAGTGAACAGAAATTGCCAGTGAATGTTACCTGAACGGAATCAATTCGTATGTATCAATTTTGATACTCTATTATTCGAGGGTCGTGATGATATTGCTTTGCATTCTCTCTCTCTCTCTCTCTCTCTCTCTCTCTCTCGTGAGTAATGGCAAGCAATTGAGAGTGAGTGTTTCTTATGATAAAGTTCAATTGTGTCATTTTTGCATTCACAGAATATCGTTTCTTTAAGTGAATATGATTGTTTTTCTTGAGTGCCAGGTGTGTGTGTTGGCGTGGCCGCTAGTTTTGTTGATGGTTTCGATTGTTACCACTTTATGGGCACTGTCTTTCATTGAAATGTGTATGTGTGTGTTTATAAATACATACATATATATATATATATATATATCTATATATATATATATATATATATATATATATATAATATATATATATATATATATATATATTTATTGTGTATATATACATATATATATACATATATATATATATATATATATATATATATATGTATGTATGTATGATGTATATGTATGTATGTATGTATTCCTTAAAAGTGTCATTGCATGTGTACATTTTCGTATTTTCCCGCACATATGTATAATTGTAAGCACGTATATTATATATATATATATATATATATATATATATATATATATATGTGTGTGTGTGTGTGTGTGTATGATGTATGTATGTATGTATGTATGTGTGTATATGTATAACTGAATCACGAAAGTTGGGAACGTGATAAATGCATAAATAAAGGTATAAGCCATGAAGGAAAGATAAACAACGGAGTAGCTATAAGATCTTTCGACTCAACGTCCTTTGCTTAGCGAAGTAAAGGATATTGAGTCGAAAGATCTTGCAACTACTCCGTTGTTTATCTTTCCTTCGTGGCTTATACCTTTATATATATTCCTATATATATATATATATATATATATATATATATATATATATATATATATATATATATATATCCAATGCACCTATCTCAGATGAAGGCTTTGATATCAGACGTATAAATTCGGTATGGCTACATGATGCAAGTTAATATCTTCAAGATACTGATGATTAAGTTTGCTAGTGCATGATTTTTTTTTAACCAAGACTGCGCCGAGATTAATCCATGGAGATGGAATGATTCCAGGAAGACCCTAAAATAGGAATAATTCTTTGTATATATACATATATGTAATATATATTTATAATTTCTCTTGCAAATTGATATCGCTCCTTTGTATCTGTGCGCGAGAGTAATTTCGCAATCGCCCCTGAAACCCGAAAAAGAAATTAGTTTTTTATTTATTTTTATTTTTTTTTTTTTTTGGGGTGGGGGGTGGGGTTGCAAACAAAGACGTTCCATTTCGGGAAAAAAATATGAAGATTCTGGGATGAAATCATAGGGCTTCGGACTGGGGCCGGACCCTTTGTTGCCCAATGAAGATTTAAGTATCATTGGTTTGCATTTCTTATCTTTTATATATATATATATATATATATATATATATATATATATAGTATATATATATATATATATATATATATATATATATAATAACTCTGTTTATTATTTCAATTTTCCTAATTTCCCAACGTTGCCTTGATAAACGAATTCATTAGCAGTTTCAATTTTAATTACTTTGCATTCGGTCTGCTGCTGATTTATTTCTCTTCTTGTTTGCTATTATTCTTTTATCTTTCACTTGCTAATGTTCATTATATTTTTGCGTTAGTTCTGCTTTATGTTTCGTTTCACTTGTACTTTGAAATCTGCATGAATATGTACTCGGTACTTACTCTATTATTTTTTTTAAATTGTCGAGAGCATTGCATTATTACGTTGTTTATATTGCTTTAGCTTTATTGTATGATTTTTAACTTTAGTTGATTTTCTTTTCAGTCCCGAAATAACGTGAAATAATAAACCGAGACACCACATGAGCGGGGAATAAAGATCGGGACTCCTCCGAGGGGGAATGTACGAAATTATCTGGTTTTAGGCCGTTATACTGGAGAGGAGCTTCTGAAGGAAAACATAGTAGTCTGTGGTTTAGCCTTTCCACCTTCTCAACACCTCCCCCTCCCCCCTTTCCAAGGGTAAGGGTTGGCACGAGGATGGAACTCGTGCCTGAAGGTGGTGAAGCTTATTCTGTTCTGAGCGCCGCTGTCGAGGCCAACGCTTTCGGAGGACGACTGACGTCATCGGTCCAATGGCTCTGCGTTGATTGGTTGTTTGCTGGAGTTTGCCTCCAGTCACTAGTTGGTTCTTTTGTGTGTTTACTTGTTTTTGAACTTCTTTCTCTTGTTTTCATTTTTTGCCAATTTTTGCCTCTTCGGCTTCTCTCATTTATAGATTCAATCTTTCCTTGTCTTGGCGTTCCGTTATTAATTTTGTAATTAATATATTGTCTTCTTGCTTTGTGTATGTGTGCAAGTTTTTGTGCGTTTTCTTTTGAGTGATATGACGAATGTCGCTCAAAATTTTGACCCTAAATAAGTTTTTGTTCTTTAAAGAGCCAGTCATTTTAGACATCATTCGACTTTCGCTAAATGATGTTAACTCGTGTGTAGCGCGAGATTGACCTGTCAGGTGACGTCATAAATAGAAGGATGGAAAGTCGCATAACACATCAGGGGCTTTACGAGTCGTTTTATCGTTTCATCTTTCTCCACTTTTATTGATCCGTTCGTCTTCCCTCTCCCACCTTTTCCTCCAGTTTTCCGGGAAATCGGATACAGAAAAGGCTCTGGGAGCGGATTATGGGTTGTCGAGATCTCGCCCGATAGCTGAAAAAGATAAATGAATGCTGAAATATATAGCAGATTTGTTAGCCGATAGGTTTGGATTTCTCCATTATCTGGTATCGTCTTGTCTGGTGTTCTGTCTGGCCCTAGCGCTCAGTCTAGGACCAGTTGAGAACCGGGATATGTTTATGTAATAAAGGTTACATAAAAGCTGCCCCTTTTTTTAATCTTCTCCTGCCCTTTTTTTAGAGCTGGATTCTAAGGCCCTGAGAAGCATCTAAAATTATTAGAGGTGATATATTGGTGTGGATGTCTCATCAATGGACCCAGTCGGGTTAAGATTTTGATGTTTCCGAATCTTTTTTTATTTAGGATGTCTCTCCTTCGTTAAATGACATTTTAGGAGCTCCTTGTAGGATACATTACTTCCTAAGAAATTCCAGGATTTTTAGTTTCTTCTCTTTGCCCTTTGGTCCTTCGGTGTCATGCTGTTTTGAATTTCGTACATTAAGATCTTTAGGATTCCTTGAGATCCTTAGAAGTATTCCCTTGTCCTACTGAATGTTTTCTTGTTAGTAAAATATCAGTTAGCTCATTTTGAAGTGTTACGAATATTTGTCTCACACGTGAATTCAACAAACTCTTTTTAAGCGATATTAAATCGAGTGAATAGAAAATTGTACCATTGGCCATTTGTTTATGGAAATATCTTACGAGATGCTGAGGCACGGGATAAAGAAAAAAAATCATAACCGTGGATGATGCGCAAATGTGGTAAAGAAATTGATAACGGAAAAACAGATACAGTGATGTTTTGAAAATCGAAAGGATTGTCATTTTGAAAATTCCTGAATATTTTGTTAACTCGAGTGATCTATTGAAAACGAGAGATTAAACGCGAAGTGAAAAGAAGAAAGAAAAAAAAAACTCATAAACCTGAAGGAAAATCGTGAGAAGAGTTGGCCAACCTTCAGGATGGCCCTGCCCTTCGCCATGGGGGAGGAAGTCAGTAACTTCCCGGTCATCGTCCGTAGGAGGAGGCTATACTCTGCAGGGGTAAGTTGTTTTATGCTTCAGCCTCGGGTGTGGGCCATTGAGAATGGAACTGGCAGTTTTATAGTTCGACTGTATTTCATGTTGGGGAGAGAAGATATCTGGATAAAAGGTTCTATCCATCTGTTGAGATTTAAAATTCATTTCACACTGAATGTTCCTCTTTTAGTTTTTAGTGCTAAAATTGTTATTATTATTATTATTATTATTATTATTATTATTATTATTATTATTATTATTATTATTATTATTATTATCATCTTAAATGCTCACGTACTTGTATGAAGAAGTCAGGCATTCTCTCATGTTTATGAAAGAAGCTTCCCCGAAGAACAAGACAACAGAAAAGAATCTAAATACCGATGAAAACTGACAGACTATAAACAAGTCAGCAAGTGAATAAATTCTTGTTTACTTAATCATTCATACTCGCAGTTTCATTTCATTATTCCATGCGAAGGCTAATCTAGACTGCAAAAGCCAAAATATATATCTCTGTTCTTGGCAGTTGGTTCAAATAGCCTGGTGACTTGGTTTAAATGCCTTAGTTGCCTCTGTGTAAATGATCTGGCTGAGCACCTGCTCAGAATAATGGATGTTCTGGTGCTTGTAAACAAGATTCGGATCTCGGTTGGGAAATCAGTCACCTGGAAGGAGAAATACGCTGTTGCATTTACCTCTGTCCGACTATGCGCCCCAGACACCGATGCTCTGTTCTGCAATAAAGGCGTAACGAGCAGTTCCAATCATGTCAGGGATAATCTTCATGTTGAGGACGTTTTACCTGATCTCTATACGAAGAGTTTAGATACTGGAATGAAATTAATTGAGGAGATGAACACTAATACTGTGAGAAGGAATTGTGGATTCGAGTTTATTATTATTATTATTATTATTATTATTATTATTATTATTATTATTATTATTATTATTATTATATTATTATTAATGTTAAAAATCCACAATTATATATTAGAAAGTATTTATTTTTACATAGAAATATATTCTAATATATCATTGTGGGTTTTTTAACAATTTGTTTTCACGAGACTGTGAATTTCTTAACAATTATTATTATTATTATTATTATTATTATTATTATTATTATTATTATTATTATTATTATTATTATTATTATTATTATTATTCTGAAATAACGCTATTCGTATGGAGCAAACACATGGGTCAGTGGCATAAATTTCAAGCTTATAAAGAGTATTGTGACAGAAGGTGATAGGAAATACACAAAGAAGAATAAAGTTTTCAGAAAAGAACAAATGAATTATCTAATGAATAAATGGCTTAAATATAAATTCAAGTAAATTATAAAGATCAAGGAGAATTGCTTAAGGGTTGGAATTCGTTGCACCTTCGGTTGAACTTTGGTTGAAGTTCCAATTGGACAAAATCTACAGAGAGAGGAATAAAGGTCCTCTGAAACTGAGGAATAAAGGTCCTCTGAAACTGAGGAATAAAGGTCCTCTGAAACTGAGGGAATAAGGTCTGAAATTTTTGAGGAAAATAAGGGCCCTCTGAAAGAACTGAAAAGAAATAGGGAATAAAGGTCCTCTGAAACTGAGGAATAAGGGTCCTCTGAAACTGAGGAATAAGGGTCCTCTGAAACTGAGGAATAAAGGTCCTCTGAAACTGAGGAATAAAGGTCCTCTGAAACTGAGGAATAAGGGTCCTCTGAAACTGAGGAATAAAGGTCCTCATGAAACTGAGGAAATAAAAGGTTCTCTGAACTTAGGAATAAAGGTTCCTCTGAAAGAATCCAAAGAGAAGTTTGGAACAGCGAGCCACATTTACTGCATATAGGTGATACTGCTCAGGAAACCTGGTCGCTCTCTGGAGGTAAAGGGAATCAAGGATCAACTGTGAATGTGAAAGATCTCTGTTAAAATACAACCTATGAAAAATCGACAAGCGAGACCACCCTTCGAATTGGTACATTTGATTTTTATGTTTTTTTTTTTATTTATTTTTTCTTTGCATTGACGTACACTGTCCTGGTTACTGGTTCATGAATAACACGCCCCTACATTCCTGGAAAGTTAAGAACTATTTGAATTAAATAATTGCATGTAGAGGACTATCATTCTTAATTAGTTCGTAGTAGGAGCACAGTGTCCTCAGAGAAACTGATGTACTTTCCAATGATAGTGTGTCATGTTTTGCATTATAAGTATCTTGTTATGAAACTAATTATAATTTGCTATTTTTTGTTTAAATAGTAAAATTGTTTAGGTTTGCAGTCTCCATTTTCTTGACAGGAAAATAGAAATATTTTTCTGAATCGTTTCATTCTGTTATTGTGTTTAGCCCCGTTTTTATATCACACTTTTAATCTTTTCACTGTTAATTACAATGATCCATTCGTTTCGTTTCCTTACTTTCGTTGCCATTTCATTATTCTTCTTCGATTGCTTTTCAAGTTTTAACACTCTCTCTCTCTCTCTCTCTCTCTCTCTCTCTCTCTCTCTCTCTCTCTCTCTCGTTTTCTTACTTGTTGCATTGCTATTATTCTGCTTCGACTGCTTTTCAACCTCTCTCTCTCTCTCTCTCTCTCTCTCTCTCTCTCTCTCTCTCTCTCTCTCTCTCGTCTTGCTTTCATTGTTATTACTCAGCTTCGAATCCTTTTCATCTGTATAACGTCTCTCTCTCTCTCTCTCTCTCTCTCTCTCTCTCTCTCTCTCTCTCTCTCTCTCTCTCCTGAGGTATAAACAGACCCCTGCAGTGCGTAAAACGAAGACCGTAAATAAACACATAACATACGGGGATTATATTCTACTAAACTCATCCTCCTGTCTCTCCCTCTCTTTGCAGGTATGTTGGTCTAAGAGATGGAAGGCGGGGAAAGGGTTAATGTCTTCTGCAACAACCGGCAGTATACGTAAGTCTCAGTTGGTACAATGGGCATGGAAGACTTATAGGGCGAAATTGCAATGCCGTCTCTTCCCCATTTCCGTTCTGATTTAGTTAACCCGGAGCGTTTCTTCAGATGACCTGTCTCTACCAGATGCCCCATTTTTAGTTTTCTGTAAAAAAAAAAAAAAAAAAAAACTTTTTAGTTGGCTTTTTCTGTCCGTCCGCACTTTTTCAGTTCGCACTTTTTTCTTTCCGCTCTTTTTTCTGTCCGCCCACAGATCTTAAAAACTACTGAGGCTAGAAGGATCCTAATTGGTATGTTGATCACCCACACTCCACTCATTAAACAAACCAAATTGCAGCCCTCTAGCCTCATTAGTTTTTATTTTATTCAGTTAACCATAATCGTCAATCTGGGATGGAATAGGACAGGCCACCACCGGGCGGTGGTTAAAGTTTCATTAGCCTTGGCTCATACAGCATTACACCGAGACCACCAAAAGATAGATGTATTTTCGAGTGCCTTGATGATGCGTGGTACAGAAAACTCCATTTTTTACTTGTTTGCTTTGTGTTGGATGCTTCTGGGTTTTGTTTCCAGTGCTTGTGTGGGAATTCTCAGGGTCACAATTTGTTAAACAAATTTGTTAAGCTTGTAAAGGATTTGGGGAAAATGTGGTAAATATTCATTCAAATGATTAAAAATCATAAATCTGCCGGAATTCTCCCGGTCATTTGGGTTAATTGGTTAAGGGTATGAGCAAACTACGTTAAATTTGCATAAAATTGATTGAAAGTCGTGAACATTTCGGAATTAAGCTTTTTCAGGCGATCACAGTGCATTTGGAAGTATAAATGTCCTACTCAACTTTCCCATTGATTTTAAAAAGAATTTTGAAGTGTATGATTTTGTCTTTAATACCGTCCATCCATCTAACCATCCATCCAGCCATACCGCCTGCCTGACCCATTCAGCTTCAATTTCCGTATCATTTCTGACGTGATAAGAAATATCGCTGATCACACCATTGACTCTCGTTTGAGAAAAATCCTTCCGTACTTCGTTTGCGTGAACCAACGCTGCTGAGACATGAAACCCACTTTTCACCGCCCAACCGAGTTTCTCGCATCTGCCGTAGGCATGCATTGTCTGCAGCCTCGCGTTTCCCATTGTTAGCTCCAAAGAAATGGTCCCTCGTCCGTCTGATGCTAAAAACCCAAACAAAAGATATCCTAAGGTATGAGAGTCTCGCCAACCGTTGTACCGGGTTATGAGGGGACATATCAGGAGAATTATTCGAAGGTAAACGAGTAAGAGAAGGCGATAATACTTGCGAGAGAGAGAAAAAAAATTGTTTTTTTAACTTGCTTTGTATTGCCCTGTATGTCACGGTTGATGGGAAGGGTGCAGTGGTGATAACGTCGGTATTTTCGTTTGTGAATGGGGAATAAAAATGATATATGAGTGAAGTCGTTTCCGTCTATGTGTATGTGTGTGTGTGTGTGTGTTTTAGAGAGAGAGAGAGAGAGAGAGAGAGATGCATTCGTATTAATTTTCATTTTCTCTCTTATGTTGTGTTGACAAAGAGTTGCGTAGCCTTGGAGAATATCATAAGTTTTTCGTATTTCAGAGAGAGAGAGAGAGAGAGAGAGAGAGAGAGAGAGAGAGAGAGAGAGAGAGAGAGCAGAGCACAATTTACCTTTTGAAAAGCTTTTACGAGAAACCATTTTTGTTTTGAAGGCGGTGGTTTGGAGAAACGAAAAAGTTAAAAACACTTCGAGGAACTGGGAGGATAAGAGCCCGGAAGATTACTTTTTGTCTTCCCTTTGAAGACCGAAGATGTGTTGAAATCGTTCCCACTTCCCTGGAAGAATAATAGCAATAAATCTTTCTGGCATGGTCTTTTTTCGTTCGCGTCTTCAAGGCAATAACAAAATATATCTCATTCAATATCTTCAGTCTCCGCGTCAAATATGTTTTCGCTTACCGATATTGGCAAGGTCTCTCTCTCTCTCTCTCTCTCTCTCTCTCTCTCTCTCTCTCTCTCTCTCTCTCTCTCTTTTGAAATGTATATCATACTTACCTTTACACCGGAAATGCTGAGTAAACATCCGTAGCAATTTATATTTGTTATTTTCTTTACGGTTTATTTGAAAATTATCTCAAATCGGGAATATGACTTTTCCTGCTTGACATTGGTGGTATCTTTATCTTCTTCTTTTAATACATGTCGCTCCAATAATTGTTTTACTTAATTACTTTTATAATTATTTATATTGGTTTTACTACGGAGCATAAAAATTGTTCTCATCATTACCTTGCCCGTGTACTAGGTTTAAAAAAAAATAAATGGAAATTTTTTATTTGTAATAGTCGCGCATTATTCCATTAGTAAAATTTATCAGTCATCGATTTAAAGGTGAATATTGTTAAAGTTGCTCTTTTCATCTCCAGTTACTTAAACTCCGGATCGCGTTCCCTTCCTACGTGTTCGTGAACCGTGTGATATTTGAGAAGGCAATTAATGGAATGTGTAGTCCAGTGACATCTTTCCTTTCGGCTTTTTGTAATTCCTTCTGTATTTTCAGTGTTTTGAGAAAGTGAAGGGATAAGAAAGAAATTAGAATTAAATTTGACCTTTTCCACTCCTTTTTAAAAGTAACTAATAACATTTGATCTTTTTCTTTCCATTGCCTGAGAAGTTCAGAAGTTCGGAAGTTGGGATTTGCGTCTGATGGTTGGCTAAATTTCTTGGCCTTCTCCTGTTTCTTTTGTTACTATATTGTTTTATGCATTTGTTTCATGAAACTGAATTTTAATTTTTGAATATTATACTATCTAGATAGCTATAGTGTTAGGGATTTATTCGTTATTTATGGACGCGGCTTTTGACATTTAATACTGTAATAATTCTGTTGGAATTAAATATTCAGTATTTTTTTATAATTGCTTTTTACGTTCCCGCTGTGTGTTTACATATGATGAAGCTGTATACGCAGATGTTTAATAAATGAAAATCCAAAGTTATGTACACGAGTAACACTGAATTTGTCTGAATATAATAATGATACAGTCTTACTCGTTTGCATATCTGGATTTTTACATAATACTTCCGGCCACAGCATAGTGAGACGCCATAGTTACAGATGTTTATTGTTTATATTATGTAAATCAGTTAAAACTTTTGCCATTCTGATGTTAGATATCTCGTTTTCTTTTATCTACGGCTAACGAACGTTAGCTTTGTTCCCCAACTTCTAGAATTCTTCTGTTAACTTCAGTAGTGAAGTTAACAGAGAGAGAGAGAGAGAGAGAGAGAGAGAGAGAGAGAGAGAGAGAGAGAGATTCCTAGACGTTAAAATGTATACTGTAAAATCGGGGAGACCTCGATGAGGTAATTAGTTCCTATGGACGAAAACCATTCCCATATTCATTCACAAATTCTCTCTCTCTCTCTCTCTCTCTCTCTCTCTCTCTCTCTCTCTCTCTGAAAGTCTGTGTTCACTTAAGGCTTCCTAAATCTGATTAACACCATAATTCTCTCTCTCTCTCTCTCTCTCTCTCTCTCTCTCTCTCTCTCTCTCTCTCTCTCTCTCTCTCTCTCTCTCTCTCTCTCGTCTGGAAAACAACAGAAGACAAAGAGTAAAAATAAGCAAGGTTTAATGGCTTCAAATGACACAAATCACGAAGTTCTTGTGT
>NC_087202.1:68947019-68964519 GCF_015104395.2 Macrobrachium nipponense | reverse complement strand
AGAGCTGTGTTGAATGGTGCTTTCGTGGACTGAGAATGACTGTGGAGACGAAGTGAGAGAGGTACCAATACCAGATAGCTATTTGTCATCCATTATCAAGAGACCGTAGCGCCATTAACTCGAACCTTGGCTATTAGTTTGACAGTATCTTTTAATTGATATATTTCGCCTGTTATCTGTTGTGGTCCGGTCCGGTTCTCTCTCTCTCTCTCTCTCTCTCTCTCTCTCTCTCTCTCTCTCTCAAAAACGATACTCTTGCCTCGTTATTCTGGTGGCCGTCCTTAATGTAAGGAAACTATTGCTTATATATATATATATATATATTTATATTATTAATATATATATATATATATATATATATATATATATATATATATATATATATATCAATATATGTATACATTAACTCTTAATTAAATTTAAAATAACCATTTAGGCTAACTCTTAATAGGATCTAAAAAAACAATTATCTCTTTATTGAATTTAAAATAACCATTTAATGTAACTCTTAATAGGATAGAAAAAAAATTGACTCTCAATTGGATTTGAAATAACCATTTAAGGTAACTCTTAATAAGATCTAAAAAAACAATTAACTCTTAATTTAATTTAAAAATAACTCACAATTTGAAATATCCATTTAAAATAACTCTTAATAGAATTTATAATAATCATGTAAATTAACTCTTAATAGAATTTAGAATGAAAACATACAATAACTCGTAATATAATTTAGAATAACATTATATATATATATATATATATATTATATATCTATATATATATATATATATATGATATAGTATATATATATATATATATATATATATATATTATGGGGATTATTTAACCATAACGTGGAATGACGACAGTCGACGATACAAGATACACTCAACCTTAAAGAGTTAATTTTGTAAGAATAGATACTCGTATATAAATCTAGAGAGAGAGAGAGAGAGAGAGAGAGAGAGATCCGTGTGCAATCTTTCGTGCGAAAGTGAAACCACCCGATGAAGTTCCACATTATTTATATTGGTTTTCATTGGTTTTGGTCATGTAATTACCATCAACTGTTTGTAGTCATCGGCATCTGTTGCTTATTCCTCCTCTCTCTCTCTCTCTCTCTCTCTCTCTCTCTCTCTCATCTCTCTCTCTCCACTTTTGCATTTCCTCGTATTTTTACCGAAGTCTTCGAATACGAATCAGAGGGGAAAGTTTGTAGCGTTCATTCACGGTGTTGCTTGCGGCTGCCTAATGATTGGTGAGGTGATTTGGCTTCTTTTTGAGAGACCTTCGGTCCAGTTCTGTGATTAGTAGACTTTGGCAATAGTTTTCTTTTTCTGTTGTCTCTTTCTGTTACGGCTGATTTAGATGGCTGGAATATTTTGCTTGATTTAAGCGAAGGAAAGATTAATAGTTGGTCAATTTTGAAGGCTTGTAATTCACTTTCGAATTGTTTTATAAATGGTTTGTTTTAAAATGTATTTGTTATTTTGGAAGGTTATTTTAAATTGTTGTCAGGTTATTTTAAATGGTTATTTGCAATTTTGTTATGAGTTATTTTAAATGGTTATTTAAAATTCTGTTAAAAGCAATTTTGAATTATACTATGCGTTATTTCATGCGGTTATTTTAAATTCGGTTAATAAATTCTGTTGATGAGCTATTTTAAATGGTTATTTTGAATTCTAATAGTTGGTCAATTTTGGAGGCTTGTAGTGCTGAAATCAAGTAATTCACTTTGGATCCTTTGAACAGAGGCCTCTGGGACTATTGTGTTGCACCGCTGTATTAAAAAAAAAAAGAAATTAATTCCATTAACTATCAAGAGACTCGTGATGGTACTGATTTTTTCTTTAATGTAAGGGACCTCATCCATCCCTACCCAGGTAGGTGACCGTAATCACCAAAAGGTGAATGTCATAAGGCTGTCATTGTAATGCCCTTTGCTTGCAGTTTTTCTATTGTAATTGTCCTGTCTAGTTTTGTGGTTTTGGTTTCACCGTCTAAATGCGATAGTTTGAAAATGTTTTAAGAGGAGGCTTACAGACGAAAATAACACATTTGAAAACTATGATGTCTTTTAGACAGTATGTTCGTTTATTTATAGTTTGCATGAGAGAGAGAGAGAGAGAGAGAGAGAGAGAGAGAGAGAGGAGAGAGAGAGAGAGAGAACAGTAGGTAACCCTGGTATTAACGAAGTTTATCTTGCGTTGAATTCTTTGTATACCCGTTCTGATTATTATTCATTTAGTTAGTCATATTTTTTATACTTTTCCATATTCGTCACTGTGTCCAGGGCTCAACCGAACTATCCAAGTCCTCGAGAGAGTGATGTCTGTGTATTTTATTTAATTTGATTTGTAGTAAGAAACCAAGAAACCGTATATCCCTGAAGGGACTGTCTTTTGGAAGTGAATAATTATGACGGAGTCTCCCCCCCACGACCTCCCCACAAAGGCATCTTCTGTCTGCTGAATCAAGGATTAATCAATCGCATAATAGATAGTTTCAGAACCTTGTTAAGTATTTTGCTAACAGCATCAGCTTCTCTATGGCCTGATCTAATAAAATGTTGCGCGATTCGCGTGGCTGGTAAATTTCCTCCATCTCTGTGAATTAAATTCCCATTTCCTATCTCTCTCTCTCTCTCTCGCATTTTATCTTCTGTACACCACTAAACCAATTAGCTTAGATCTCTTTCGTTACCTGTGTTGATATTTTCACTTTACCATTTCTTTCTTCCCGTACATTAGCGTTCGGTTTATCAACTTTCATTCTCTCTCTCTCTCTCTCTCGTCGTCTCTTTCACGCTAGTCTCTCTCTCAATTCTTCTCTCTCCTCATCAATCTCTCTCTCTCTCTCTCTCTCAACGCCTAATATTGACTTTCAGGAGGGTACCTTGAGCAAATGAATCCTCTCTATGCTCCAGATCTTCATTAGGAAAACACTTTCTATCCTGTAACAGACAAACAATATGGCGAGCAAACATAGATCCATTAATAATGCTTTGTCACCCTAAAACTTTCATATGCAATTTGAGCTTTTCATCTCTATCTGCTCCTGTTAGAACCGTTTAGTTTCCGATTATGTAAATGTACTGAGCGCTTTTTTAACTAACAGAAAAAATGTAAACGGCAAAAAACAATGAATTGATGCAAATGTAAAAAGCGATCAGACACTTTGGCTCTTGAGTTGTTCCATTAGATTCAGATATTAATAAAAAAGATGTTATTTTATTTGAAAAAAGCAAGTAAATATTGAGATCTTGTTCATTGCTGCGACTGAAGGAAATGAATGAGTTATGTATTGACGTTGTAGAAGCCGATCAGAGACAGATGAATGAGAGTGATTAACGCTGATATCCTCCGTGATAGTGACACGCTCTGTTGATTAGATTAGATTAGAGTATATGGTCATTGCTTTGTTCCGTATGCAAATAGTGAATTCTTGTTTGGTTTTCTCTCGGTGATGCGATTATTAAAAAAAGAAAAACTCGTAAACAACAAACGATCATAGAGATCCTCTTAAATCTACTTAGAGAAACGTAGTCATGATTTAGAAGAAGTTCCCAAAATTATTCCTAATATTTATTATTTTCGTGTATTTTAATTTCTATTTATTTATCTTGGTGCAGAAAACTTAGGATTGCAGTTTGCTTTAATAATTTTATTGATTCCACTGCTGTATTGTCACATAGCATATACATCTAAAGTTTAAATTGAAAAATGCACATGTATGTAACGTAGCAGTTAGGACCATATATATATCTATATATATATATATATAATATATATATATATATAATAAATATTTATAATAATATATGTGTGTGTGTGTGTTGGTGTGTGTGTGTGTGTGTGGCGGGCGCAGCGCGCCTGCTGTGTATGTATGGTGTGTTTTTTATGTATTGTAATATATAAGTGTATACATAATGTTTAGTAATATATAACGTACGTGTATATATATATATATATATATATATATATATATATGTATATATATATATATAATTTGTGATACTTTGTGTGAGCGGTTTTCCTTTCATGATAAGTTGATTTTTTTATGGAAGGCCAGTGTTTTGATTCTGTATTAATTTATCAATGTGTATGTGATGGCATTGCGTATCTGTAAGAAAATCATGAATATCTGTACACATACCTGTATGTATAGTTATTCATAACTGACGCGTTTCGAACCGAACTTAAGCCTGATGGTCGCGTTCACTTGGTCGTAAATAAGTCGCAATTGTGCCTGTTTTATCCAGACAATAATTATTGGTCTCGATCCGGTAATGAGTTGCGGTTTCGCGGGATTTTAGTGACGAGCAAATTCGTGTTCTTGGAAGAGGTATATATACATATCCTTGAGGCAATCATCGTGTCCTTTGAATATCGGAAAGGAAGACGCTGGAGGATGAGTTAGCTGGTTTGTCATGCGAGAGGATGTTTCGCTTACTCGGCGAGTAAGCCTACAAACTACTTTGCTGTTGTTGTCGCTGTTGTAGTTCTTGTTGTTCTTGCTGCTGTTGTTCTTGTTGGGGTGGTGGTAGGAAAGCCCTAAGTAAAAGCCTAAAAGAAGTTCTGAAAAATGTGTTTCGCGTTGAGTTAAAGATGCAGGAATTATAAGATAGGATATATATTATTAATTATTAGAATGAAAATATAAAAGATAAATAATGTGCATGTTAAATAAAACAGAACAATTATTCCTAATAAAACATAGCATATTTATTTTGATTTTCATTGGTGAAACACCGCGCTATTTGACCGTCGATTTTAGCACGCTCTCTGAGTAAGCTGGAAGTCAGATCACACCTTGTTTCATCTCCGGTGGAACTTGCATTGAGCAGGTGGATGTTGTTTTTTTGTTGAGCAGTTATAATTTTGCGTCTCTCTCTCTCTCTCTCCCTCTCTCTCTCTCTCTCTCTCTCTCTCTCTCTCTCTCTCTCTCTCTCTCTCTCTCTCGGAGTAAATCATTGAAGAGAACCATCCTCGCATGCCGTTATGGTTAACTGATTTTCATATACATAAAGATGAATCAGTAAATATTTCATTAAATAAAGTTCTGAATGTATTTGCATATATGTAGTATATTATATATTAAGAGAGAGAGAGAGAGAGAGAGAGAGAGAGAGAGAGAGAGAACTTCTCAGGAGAAGAGTGAGGGTTACAGCTGTATGATTAATTTCTCTCGGTAATTATTGTGGTCAGGTTTTATTGCCAAGTATATTGTTCTTTTAGCGTTTACCGTTTAATTAAGATTTATGGGATGATTTATTGTTGTTTTCTGTTCATTTTTTGCGATTAAAGCTTGCTTTTCGTTATGCGATCAGCTTGTGATCTTTCGATAAATCTTGCAGCTTTAAGTTTACTCTGAGAATGAAAATGTTGGTCGTTTGGTCTGGATTTTTCCAGTAGGGTTCTTCAAGGATATTGCGAATAGAATTCTCTCTCTCTCTCTCTCTCTCTCTCTCTCTCTCTCTCTCTCTCTCTCTCTAGCGCGCGTAATTTTATTGCCTTGTGTCCTTATTCTTAAGAACATTCAGAATGAAGTTTGTCGTCTCGTGTCACATAGTTTATGCCTTATCCTTTGCTTTCGCCGCAGGATCCAAAACGCGTCCTCAAGGGTTTTCATTCATAACATCCTTCAGGACCTCTCTAGTATTGTTCGACAGGCAACGATTGCCTGAAGACGTCTCCTTCCTGGCAATCATTAGATTTTTGAGAATGCTTTATTTTCTTGGGTTATAGTGATGCCACTGTGTCCCATCACGATGGCCAATTTTCAAGTCAGATTTTTATATTGACTAGAGAAACATCATGTAACAGGATTGACACATTTAGGATCCTTACTTGGTCAAGAGGACCCACGAAATGAGCGATGATGAAGTTGGTGTCGCTTTAGCTTGTTGTCATTCTCTGTACGAGGCTTCTTGGAATAATTTCTTTTCTGTCTTTTTTTTCTGATAACCGATCTCTTCTTTCTGTATTCCTTACTAAATTCTGTTACTTCATTCAAATGAACACCATATTCTGCGGAAGATTGAATTTCAAGTCAGTGTCCCCTATGGACCTGTTCCATATGAGTAATAATAATAATAATAATAATAATAATAATAATTAAAAACCAGTCACGAGGATATAGTAGCTAACTCCTAGCATACGAGTTTTATTATGTCTTTTGTAATAGATTATTACCTATGGCTGACGTTGTAACACCCGTTTAATTTCACAGTATGCTTGCTATTTTGAGTTGTAAGGATGACGTGACTAATGCAAAGTGAGGTATATTCAGTGACGTCTTTCATTATAGTTTGTCTCTTATGGAAAGACGAAATTTTGTGTCTTGCTTTGCTTTGTTCCTTATGAGAATAACAAGCATATAACAATGCGCCGATGTGTTTTCGGCGCAATAGAGTTTTCTGTCCAACGTGTAACGCTGTATAAAACCATCGCTTATGACCAGTAGGGTTTCAGTTGCTCACCTGATGTGATAGAGTAAGGGTGCGTCCCATGTCTCTGGAAAATGATCTGTGGCTAAATTGAACCTTAGATAAAATAACAACTACTGAGGTAGAGAGTTGCAATTTTTTTATTGATGATTGGCGGTTTGATGATCAAAATGCTCATTTGCAGCCCTTCAGCCTTAGTAGATTTTTAGATCTGAGGATGGACAGAGAAAGCCCGCACGATAGTTTTCTCTTACAGAAAAGTAAACGTTAAACGAAGAAATGCAGGAGATAGAGTAGGTGCACATATTACACAAGAATAGTCGTTCAAATGATTAAGACAGCTGTATCCGGTGTCTGCAATTTGTCATAATTCAAAGCTTGTTCTTTTATATATTAGATATGTAAATAAAGGCATAAGCCACGGCGTAAAGATAAACAACGTGGCTTTTACCTTTATTTATGCATTTATCACGTTCCAAACTTTCGTGATACAGTTAGGCATATTAGATATGTCTTGTTCACTCGTTGGCACTACAGGTTTTGCATGAGGAATACGGCTTTCTTTGAGTAACATGAATTTAATGTTCATAGTATCGGACTTATTTTGCGTTATATTTGCTGTTTATCCAGAGTGGTTATTTGGTGTGTGTAATGAGCAGTACATTCCCCTGTATGTAATTATATAATTGTTCAAATCGCGCGCAGGCGATTTCCAACGTAAAACCTTGAAGATAAAGTTTGTAAAAATCGTGAAAGGCTTTAGATAATTTATGTAATATGTCTCTCTCTCTCTCTCTCTCTCTCTCTCTCTCTCTCTCTCTCTGTGTGTGTGTGTGTGTGTGTGTGTGGTGCGTGCCTCTGCTTAGACGCCAGTTTGCATAAATAAGCAATTCACTCTCATTTCATTTTTAAAAGTGAATTTCATGTAAATCAGACACACTCTTCCAACTGGTGAAAATGTAATGATCTCTCTCTCTCTCTCTCTCTCTCTCTCTCATTTCACCATTAATCCAAATCACAGCCACACGTCCCCCTTCCACGTCTAAGACGACCTTCCATTGGATTATGGAGTCTCAACCAAATTAACTGTTCATTTTACCGCAAATACGATTTACGAGCGCGATCGTTGCCGTCAGCCTTGACGATCGAGTCTGATCGTCGTTGTTAGTTGTTACGGCAGCGCCCCCCCCCCTCCCCCCTCCCCCCCCCCCCCCCCCCCCCCCCCCCCCCCCCCCCCCCCCCCCCCCCCCCCATGACACCCCCCCCCCTTCTCCCCCCCCCCCCCCCCCCCCCCTCCCCCCCCCCCCTCCCCCGCCCCCCCCTCTACAAGCGCTCCCCGGTGTAAATCACCGATGCGATCCAGACTGATGTGATCTCATTCATTGGACTCTCTCTCTCTCTCTCCCTCTCTCTCTCTCTCTCTCTCTCTCTCTCTCGTGAAGGCTAATTGATTGCATTTGCAGTCTTGATAACAGGATGCCTTTTCTTATGCCTATGTATCTTGCCCTAGTTGTATTTCTGAGAGTGAGTATATTTTATACAGTGGTTGAGGTGTATATGTAGTGTGTATATATATAATATATATATATATATATATATATATATATATACATACACACACACTATGAATACCTGAATCACGAAAGTTTGGAACGTGATAAGTGCATAAATAAGGTATAAGCCACGAAGGAAGTGGTTTATACCTATATATATATAGTATATATATATGTATATATATATATATCTATATATATATATATAAGATATGATATATATATACGAGGTATCAGGAGCGCAGACATAGAGGTTCAGGAGGTCCATTGATACTAAAGATGAAGGCCAAGATTTATTATAAAAACGTTTCGCACATTAACTTTGTGCATCTTCAGTCTGTAAAAAGAGAAATCATATATTAAAAACTAAAAAACAGGATTCACAATAGTATTCATTAAAATGCAATAAAATATAAATAGTTAAAAAGAGAAGAAGAACCACTGAGGTACCAACCGACTAGAATGGAAGGAAAGCAAGGAATGCCACCAAATGCAAAATAAATGTATCAAAACAGCACTTCTCGATAATAGGTTATACTAAAGACCCGGACCACCTAACTACCTTGGAATCTTTAATTATTAAAAGGCTGGTTCCCCCATTGAATAACAACACCTCGGCTTCACCTCTACATCTGGCATAGTCAACGTCTTGGACCTGGCTCTCTCAAAAATCATTTCCTTGCTTTCCTTCCATTCTAGTCGGTTGGTACCTCAGTGGTTCTTCTTCTCTTTTAACTATTTATATTTTATTGCATTTTAATGAATACTATTGTGAATCCTGTTTTTTAGTTTTTAATATATGCATTTCTCTTTTTACAGAACTGAAGTATGCACAAAGTTAATGTGCGAACGTTTTTATAATAAATCTTGGCCTTCATCTTTAGTATCAATGGACCTCCTGAACCTATCTATATATATATATATATATATATATATATATATATATATATATATATATATATATATATATATATATATATATATATATATATATACATATATAATTTGAATGTATGTTTGTTTGTATGTTTTTTCATTCATGCAGATAAACAAAGTATCACAATGCCAAGTGAATCACTGACTATGATCCAATAAGCCATTGCTTCCATACCTCTTCGGCACATTTTAATGTTATAACATGCTTATTTCAAAATGCGCACGCGCGTGTACTTTGAGAACACCTGTATCTTTACACCTGTTTGAACACCTGCTGGCGTAAGAAACACGTTTGTGGTTTTTCACATGTGAGGAAACGTCACTGAACAAAGGGTGACATTTGTGTTACCTTGAGGAGTTTCATGAAGGTGTGTTCAAAGGACATTTTTCCTGGCTGGTTTTAGTCAGCTGACTGAAGGTTTCAGAAACGGTATTCTGCGCGCGGGCGCGCCAAGTTTTCATGAAAAGGTTGAGTTGTGTGTGCTTGCGTTATTAATCTCCTTTGTTAAAAGCAATTCGTTTCTTTCGCGTCCACAAATGTTTATACGTGTGTGTGTGTGTGTGTGTGTGTGTGTGTGTGTATATATATATATATATATATATATATGTATGTATGTATATATGCATATATGCATATATATATATAAAAGAGTATGAAATTACATAAATGATGTGATATACTATATATATATATATATATATATATATATATATATATATATATATATGTGTGTGTGTGTGTGGTGTGTGTGTTTTGTTGGTTGTGGTGTGTGTGTATAATTATATACAGTTACAGGTTTCATATTTACTCAGACTGCAATTTAAATTTATTTGCATTACGTGTTGAAATGTATTTGTTAATGATTTTGCCTTAATTGAATTATTTGTCGATTTGAACTCACAGATGTTTGAGGATATCGTAGGGCTCTGTAATGAAGTTTAATTTGGCATAAGTTTGATGAATGATTTATGTTTCCGCTTCGTTTTCCTTCTAATTTTCTGGGTAAATTTACCTGCAAATGATGAGTGAGGCTGTCTGAAATGTTAATATCAGCATTGGAACGCTGCCTCGTATCATATTTCTTCTTTTTCTTCTTTTTATTTATAATAATTCAAAAGCTGCTTCAGAACGTTATCGGTAAATCGTATGTAATGAAGTCAGTCCAATATGAGACATTTAGACACTGAAGAATGTGGTTATTATTATTGTTTTTTTTTCTATCACAGTCATCCTATTCGACTAAAGGATGATTTTTATAGTGTATGATTCCGCATTGCGTCTCTCCTTCTTGAGAGTCCATTATTTTTACTGTGCTCTGTTTCCAGGAGCACACTCTTCTGCATGAGCCCTGGAGGTACTTCAGCATCTAATTTTTCCAGATTCCTTTTCAAGGATCATGGGATCGTGCCTAGTGTCCTTATGATTGTGGGTACAATTTTCACTGGCATATCCCATATCCTTCTTATTTCTATTTTCAAGTCTTGATACTTATCAAAATTTTCTCTTTTTTTCTCATCTACTGTGGTGTCCCGTGGTATTGCGACATCAATGAGTGATACTTTCTTCTTGATTTTGTCAGTCAACGTCACGTCTGGTTTATTTGCTCGTATCACCCTATCTGTTCTGATTCCATAGTCCCAGAGGATCTTTGCCTGATGTCTGATGTTTTTTATCACTCCTCAGGTTGGTGCTCGTGCCACTCATTATTGCAAGGTAGCCTGTGTTTCTTGCACGTAGCTCAGGAGGTGAAACGTTCATATAAAACAAGCCTATGTGGGCCATTGACGTCAGATTCAAGGTTCAAAAGAATAGGGTGTTCATTGGAAAGAAATGACAGAAGTTGGTAGGAAATAAAAAAAAAAAGGGATCACTTATTTGGAAATAACGAATTCATTTAAAATTAGTAAATAAATAGATGCAAACGTTAGTAAATTATTAAAATACAAGGAAAATTACTTCAGGGAAGTTAACTAATATCAAATGCGTTGCGTGGAATTAGGGAGTTTTCTATGTACACTTCGGGCAACCTGGCACTGTCGACGACAACATATGGTTCGCGGAAAAAAAAGTAAAAAAAAGTGGGCTGTTACAGTGATTTGGCGAGCCATAGTCATGGCAAAAGGGTGTCCGAGGTATAGAGGTACTCCTCTTGGCGTCTGTTTGGATGGTGAAAATGATAATGGTGACAGTGATGATGATGATGATGACGATAGTGTCGGGGAAAGTCCCATAGCCAAGATGGCACGGGGCGATTCAGATTGAGCGTCGCTCGTGACAGGTGTTTAATTGATCGTCTTAAGTGCTCCTCTCAACCTCTTTAGGACTGATATTCAAATTATGCGGTTGGGGAATCATTGTTATTATTATGATATGAAGGAGGTTGTTGAAATTTATAGGCAGTAGCTTACCACTAATACTTCAACTTCTTCTTCTGTTGATGGGCTTTTTGCATCTACTCCCCTCCCCCCCTTGCTGCCAGCCAAGAGCCACCGGTGTTTGTCGCACTTTCTTTTTGCGGTGTTATTAATTTCATTAACGAGGCAGAGGGAGAGAAAATACCTGTAGAACGGTTTCCGCCATCTTGGATGGGGGGACCATTACCTCGTGCATGTCTTCCCACATAGAGAGAGAGAGAGAGAGAGAGAGAGAGAAAGTCGTACTCAAGAGGTTCCCCGAAGTCAGTCTTTGATTTTTCAGCGCATATTCTGCTGTTTCCTCCTGACAACAACTGAGCGTCGTCCATTATTCCCAGTGTTTATCTTTTCAGCGCCATTTAAATCAATAAAACTGTAAAGTTCCGAGAAAATTGACCTTAGCAATTGTTTTTGTTTGTCTTGTACGTGAGCCAAGTTCCTTTGTTGAATAAGGGTTGAAGGTCTAAGAGGAGTATATTGGTTATGTCCTCACAGGTTATAGATTGAATTGTTGCCTGGTTTCAAAGGAGTCGTGTTAAAAATTATTATCTTTATAACTTTTGAAATCATTGAAGCTCGATTATTTTTGTCTTCAAATCTCTTTTGCAGTACCAGTTGACCAGTGCAAATAGATAGTGAATTACAAATATAAATAGGGCAATGGCAGCCAATGGATGCAGAAAAAAGGAAAACTCATATTTTTGCAAGATGTTGAGTCTTAAAGTTTTTCTATGGTTATAAATACTGCCGTCCCTCTGGGTAAACCCCCCCCCCCCCCACCCCCCTGTCCCCCCCCCCCCCCCAACCTCTTGTCCCTCAGGCCTGGGTTACCCATCCAAAAATATATATATTTTTTTAAATCACGCGCTCCTTCTCATTCGTTATAATAATCAGATGATCGGCTTTGATTGTTTTCAAACTGTTTTGAATAATTTTAAGTTCAGTTTTTTATTTATTTATTTTTTCTTTTAAGACAATTGTGTAACTTCAGATTACATGCCTATATTCAGTTTTTATAATAATAATTATGTTAATTTTTTAGCGTTGTTCACGCGTCTGTTTGAGAGAGAGAGAGAGAGAGAGAGGAGAGAGAGAGAGAGATTGCGATGTATACTCTATTTTTCTACTACTAACCAAATGCCTGTTTTGGTCCTTGGATCAGGTAGTACTTGTGCCTTGAAATACAAAATTTTGTAACCCCAGCTATTCACGATGATTATATGCCATTCTTCTTTATCTTATGCCTCTCTCTCTCTCTCTCTCTCTCTCTCTCTCTCCTTGTACGATGCTAAGAAGGCAGAGGGAGGTGTTGACTATGCAGGAGGGAGACTGAGACCTAGAGAGAGAGAGAGAGACAGACAGACAGACAGACAGAGAGAGACAGAGATGTCTGATTGTTCTCGCCGTGTTTGCTTTCGCAGAGATCAGTCCGGATTTCATGGAATGGAGGTCGGGCTTTTCCTCCCGACAGGTATTGATATTATTTTTACTCCGGACGGAAAGTGCCCAACCTCTCCTCCTCCTCCTCCTCCTCCTCTTCCTCCTCCTCTTCCTCCTCTCTCCTCCTCCTGCGACATTTCCATTGGGGAAAAGGATGGAGATCATCACAGTGAGCTTGATCTTGGTGTATTCCATGGAGCGTGAATGTAGAGCTTTGTTTTAGTTCTGTTGCAGCACAGGTGCGGTTGGATTGGATCTCTCTCTCTCTCTCTCTCTCTCTCTCTCTCTCTCTCTCTCTCTCTCTCTCCCTCAAAAACACCCACACGCACGCACGCACACACACACACACACACACACACAACTTTTGTTTCCTATTGGCATTAAGAGAAGTGGTGCAAAGTTCTTTCTATCTTAAATGCTTGACTATACTGTATTTTCTGTATCATAGTACATCTTTTTTTATATTTATTTATCATTTTGTTATTAACATAACTTAAGGACGTGAAAAATGTGAAATACTCTGCTTCCAATAGAGTTTTGTGAGCTATTCCTTTTCAATTGATTTTGCTCAAACGATTAAAAATTATGCACAAGTAATTTCCGACTTTTAATAAAAGCGTCAAAATCGTTATCCGCAGAAGGAAAGGGGTCGATTACCAACTATGAAATGCCTTCCCAAATTAATTTGGCCTGGGCATGCTCTAACATCCATTTATAACGGCGAGAAATGTACCAGGCTTCATGCCCAACCTGGGTACGCTGACAGATGAATGACGTGTTGAGGAAGGAGAAGAAAGGGGAAGAAGTGGGCTCTGTGGGGAGGTTGGGGTCGGTTAAGGTGGTCTAAACTAAGTGCCATTGAGTGACGTAAGTTGAAGGGGGAAGGAGGAGGAGGAAGGGGAAGAAGGGGCAGTGTGAACTGTAGGGTAAGTTAGAGGAGGAGGAGGAGGAGGGAGGAGGATGGGCGAAAATAAGGTAGATATAAGCGCCAAAAAGGTGAGCGTTTAGATTAGGAAGAGCGTCTTCATCTTTCTTAGTCGCTCACTTATCGTTGGAGTACCAAGAGGCTGCTGTTATTCTCTCCCTCCTCCATCTGTCCTCCTCCTCCTCCTCCTCCTCCTCCCTTTCTTCTCACTCCTCCATGGCTATAATAGCCCTCAATGAGATGGACCTTTCCGTGGTCTTTTTCATCAGGCGCCCTCCTTAAAAGGATAGGATATTCCTTGACCCTACTGCAAATCAAGGCCAAAGAACCCTTTGAAGGACCGTTTGGGAAAGCGACTGCATGATGGCACTGCAATTGCGTTCTCTCCGATGATGACAATATAATTACCGTGAAGAGGCAAGATGCCTTTGTACAGCCGAAGGAAGAACTCTCTCGGTCGTGGGTGATTCTTGGTGCCAAGCTCGTGAATGAAATGTCATTAACGACTTTATCATCTTCTGTTACTTATTTCGTGACGGCCATGTCATATTCTCAACGGAAAATGGGTTGTGTACGGTTGGGTTGATAATTAGGTCAGTGTGTGCAGTGTCTGTTTCCCCAGTGTCTGGGGTATCTTCAGTGGACCTGTGGAGTTGGTAGTAGGTGAGATATGTTCATATAGAACACATCCTTAATGTATGTGAATAATAAAAGAGAAAACAAAGAATTCATGGTTTACATGTGTTCAGATATTGTTTCAAAAAATGACGTTAACAGAAAAACTGTGGTGAGTTATGATTACTGCATATATATTGGTAACATGGCTTTCAAAGATACAACTGCGATTTGCTCTACAGTGAATTTATTCATCTTCTAGAGTTCTCAATAAACGTACTTTTAAATAATGGGAAAGGGAAAGACTAATTACAGTGAATTATATGAATACCCTGTTGATAACTGAAAAACGACTGGAATTTCTTTATGATACTGTCGTAGCCGTCAACCATTTCACAGAATAATACGAAATTGCATGAGATTACCATAACTAAAGTGATATGAAAGACGTAACAATTCATTTTAGGATAAATCGGGGCTCCCTCCGCTCGCAAAAGACGATTAGTAAGACTTTTGCATGAATGAGCGTTTGTAGTGAATCAAACTAAGAATTCCCATAGCATTTCTTTTTGACCTTAAGTGGCATCTGGTTCCGCATGTATGAATCCCCTGTCATTTATGACATGCCTTTTGCTCAGGGTCATTCACCCTAGGCAAACAAAAAAACAAAAAACTGACCGAATCGTAGCGTCGGGAGAGAAAGCAAAGTAGACATTAAGTAATTGAAGAAAGAGGAGCAGAACGTGAAAAGGACTAGAACCACATGAACTCTGACGATGAGGAATAGGAGGCAAGGTATGCGCTGGTTGCCCGAGCAGCCAGCCGTGGCTGCAGCTTGCGGTGGTGCCAGAACGTTGCGGTGATAATGTAGTAGTAGTAGCTCATAGTAGCCAGAAACGGTGGCACTGTGGCACTTCCACTGCCAGTAGTGATGGTGGTAGAGAGAGCCTTGGACAAGATTGGCACCGTAGCTGAGCATCGCCCGGATGGGGCAAAACCTCGTCGTCTCCAGTGTCCGCTTTGCTGCCCTGTGATGCCCGTGCCCTGCGATACTGCGACTCGCCTCCGCTGCTGTCGTTTGTGCAGTATTTCTCCTCCTTGTTGCTTTTGTATTTCGTCCGCCGTCACACGACTTTTAAAAGGGGTTTGATCGAGATCGGCGAGTGCCAAGTGTGTTGTTGCTCTCTTTTCTCATTTTACCGTGAGAGTGAAAAATAGAGAGAGAAGAAAAAGTTGTAGCGAAAGACGCGTCAATTGCAGTTATAGTCTGTGGCCGTAGAAGCTACGGCACATTGTTCTGTGTAGCACCTCCTTTCGACTGTCATACTTTTATGACCGAATTTCGACTGTTTTTGATGAGCCAGTGTGCATTGACATTGGATGATAAGCGACACGATTGTTTCTTTTTAAAGCATTTGGGACTGTTACAATGGGCGTGAGTTTGGTATTCACGAAGGGCGTGAGTGAGAAATTGTGGGCAGCTGGGTTGAGTTTTGAGTCGTCAGTGGCGGTGTCCTTCAGGAGATCTTGGGCGGTGGTGTGGGTCCCAGGGGACGACGACGACGACGACTCCGGCGCAGGGGAAGACGATGAGTGCCAGATGGCCCCGCTGGGAGGATCAAGACTACAGGTTAATCAGGTATCTGCGTGAGTGCGTTTGGGGCCTCGAACGGATCGAATCTCGCATCACCATGATCCGACATTCCTGGTCCACGCCCTGCTTCATCCCGGAGGAGGTCGAGCCCGAAGACGAGGCCACCCAGGTGCCCAACAGGAACCGGCATCACCTTCAGAGGCAGCAGCGACCCCATAGTTACTACTCGTCCAGGGACTACGATGATGAGGCTTGCGAATTCTCCTCGACGCGAAGGGCGCGTCCTCTGACCTGCATCGCGTCGAGGGACGACGACGATGACGACGACGTCCCCATATACCTGGCCACCGTTCACCACTACCCCGACTCCTCCCTCTACTCCTCGAGCGTCACCACGCCAGACACGCCCACCACCTCCTCCTCGGCCCACGTGAGTCCCTGCAGATCCTCGACAGCCAGCCCCACCAGGTGTACCTCCAGCCCAGCCCGATGCGCTTCTTCGAGTCCGACCCGATCGACCACCTCGAGGTCGACCTCGAGTCCCGTGCGATCTAGGATTGCCTACCGGAAGAGGAAGACTTCCATGCCGCTTCCCATCAGGATTCCGGAAGACAAGGAGGCGTACTGTCAGTCGCCTCTCTTCTCTCCCTTGAGCTCGCCGCCCATACTGGGCAGTTTGTCGTCCTTCAGGCGTCAGGTAAAAGTCGCTTTTTGTTATTAAGAACTGAAAAACAAAAAATCGGAATTACTGGTTTGTCATAGTTGCCGTCAGAATTACGAACCGAATTGCATGATGAGAATAATGCTGATATGACAGTGTGAAAATTCCCTTTGATTGACTGGCATTTTCTCTGTATGATGAATGTGTGAATCATTTTCCTCTGTACATTAAGAGTATAGTCATTATTTTTTATTATTTTATTTTTCAGTCAAAGAAATCAGATTTACGCAGCGAAGATAAGAGTACGTTTCTGTCAAAAGAGGCAAAATGTTTCAGCAAATGCCAAATAATAATGGTTTCATTCAAATATTTGCATCAAACATATTACCGTAAATTCGTCTAATTAAGGTGTGTAAGCAGAGCAAATGCATCGCCCTGTATATTTACTTTGTGTCCGTAGGGGCTTTATAACGTAACTGGACGGAAACAGCGCAAATAGCTGAAGACCAAACAAGGGTCCTAAAAGATTAAGGTTAATGTCAGGCTGGAGAAACTCGTTTTATCTGTCGAGAGGAGAGAAAGAGATAGACTTTTCTTTAGAAGAAATTCGAGGGGAATTAAGTGGAGTGAGCACAACTAAGACCATCACCTGCAGCTTTAAAAGTTAGTATAAAATCAGCGGAACTGTTATCAGTGACTGCTCCATCCATCACTGTATCTCTTGAGTAGGACGAAGTGGCGTATGCTAAATAGGTCACTAAACGTTTTGAGAGAGAGAGAGAGAGAGAGAGAGAGAGAGAGAGAGAGAGAGAGAGAGAGAGAGAACGTGTGTATATCAATTATAGGTAACAAACTTTTCAAGAATTTCATTAAATGTTTTAGTATAAAGAGAGATATCCAAATCCAG
>NC_087202.1:68907019-68937019 GCF_015104395.2 Macrobrachium nipponense | reverse complement strand
CCAGCATCGATAATGCAGCGTCTATTCAATGCGTTGCCAGCTCATCTGAGGAATATATCAGGAGTGAGCGTAGATGTGTTTAAGAATAAGCTCGACAAATATCTAAACTGCATCCCAGACCATCCAAGATTGGAAGATGCAAAATATACCGGAAGATGTACTAGCAACTCTCTGGTAGACATTAGAGGCGCCTCACACTGAGGGACCTGGGGCAACCCGAACGAACTGTAAGGTCTGTAAGGTAAGGTAAGGTCTCTCTCTCTCTCTCTCTCTCTCTCTCTCTCTCTCTCTCTGGGTAAATAGAATAAATTTATTTGTATTTCGTATAGGTATTTATATAATTTTCAAACAGACAAACATATTAGTACATTATTATATACGTTATGTATAGATATATCATTAAACTATATAAAGAAAAACATTGACTGTCATTTTCAGCGATGACGTAATCTAATGGTATGATTAAAGAACAATTTACCAATGATGGAGTTGCACTTATTGTCTCTGCCAAATTATTATTATTATTATTATTATTATTATTATTATTATTATTATTATTGTTATTATTATTATTATTATTATTATTCCGCTCAAGGGTTTGCGGTTATTTTCATAATGACATTTTTAATTTTATTGAAATCGTAGAATTTCCTATATTTATTAAAGTTACCTTTTCTGCTTTGCGTTCATTTATTTGGGTTCTGCCTTAACATTATTATTATTGCCATATTTGTAATTCCTCTTTAAGGGTTTGTGGTTATTTTATGATTACAATTATAATCGTGTTGACAGCGTCTCATTTCCAGGATAACGAATAAGCTTATTTTCCGTTTTCTTCTTATATCTCATCGTAAGAGTACATGTAATGACGTGCTGTGTTTCTTTGCTGTTTATTTTTAACCGTAAATAGTCGTCAGCCATAAGATCGCTCAGCTGACCGAGATGTTTGTTTGTGTCTTTGTTCTACTTCAGAACAAACCGTTATTTCATCACCGCTCTTCTCCGTGACCCGCATTCCTCCCATTCGTTCCATCACTGCTCCTTCCCCTTTCGCGCATGCCTACTCCTCCTCCCCCTCCACCTCCTGCTCCAGAATTATCATAATGATGAATCATACTTCTTCAAAACCTCTCGTATTAACCATGGCCCCCTCCCCCTCCATCTCCCACTCCCAAGACTCCTGTGACGCATCCTCTCAATCGCTCCCCGCTCTTACTACGTATGTGGCGTGCTTGTTCCTTCTCTTTCTTCTCTCTCTCTCATCTCCTCTCATTCTCCGCGTGATTATTGTATTCATCCTTCAACATCCCTGTTCCCTTCTTTTCCCTTTTTTTTTCCTTTCATCTATTTCATCGTATTAATTTTCATCTACTTCGTTTCAGTCTTGGCTCTCTCTCTCTCTCTGTCTCCTATGCATTCTTCATTTGATCCATTCACTTGACTCGTAGCTACCTCATTTCAGCTCTCTCTCTCTCTCTCTCCTCTCTCTCTCTCTCTCCTCTCTCCATAAAATTATCCATGATCCATCCTCTTTGGTCGTAACTACCTCATTTCGCCCTCTCTCTCTCTCTCTCTCTCTCTCTCTCTATGGTGGTGGGAGGTCGTCTCTCCCTTGACACATATTTGTATAGGTTTTTTGTTTCAAAAAAAAAAAAAAAAAAAAAAGCTTGTCATCATCCCTTGGACTCGCTCAAGAGCCTCGTGTCGACGTCGTCTGTTAGATTGGATCAGGATTTTTTTCTCATTTTTGTTTTATGTGAAAAGATTGAAGATTTTTTTTTCTTTTTTGGTCGCAGTTTTTCATATAATAAAATCCCTCTCTCTGCATCGTAGTGTAACCGTATAGACACTGTTTTCTGACACTGTTATTTTAAGTGTCTCCGTTTCTCTTCTCTGAATTTCCTAAAGTTTTGTCAGTTTATGTTATTTTCCTTTAAATTTTGTAAAGTTGCTTTTATTTTAAAAAGAGTAATTGCAGGTTACACGAATCAAGATATTAAGATGCAGATTCCAAATAGTGCAGCTGTTTCGTGATAATGCTCCCTAGAGTATGATTACTTTGGCGTATTAGTGTAATGCAGCTTATTAAGCATTTATGTCTCTCTCTCTCTCTCTCTCTCTCTCTCTCTCTCTCTCTATATATATATATATATATATATATATATATATATATATATATATACTATACAATAGTTTATATGTATGTATATATGTATAGTGTAACTATATATGTGTGTGCATATATATAATATATATATATATATATATATATCCTATATATATATAGCATATATTGTATTTGTGTGTATAGAAAAAAAGACACTCATAGCCATACATATAGAAAAAGAGACACCCATAGCCATTGATGAATCACAGCTGTTAATCAAGTTACAACGATCGTTATTGGGCTTACGTCGAGAGAGCTAAGTTCCATTTAATAGCGGCGTGGAATGTGGAATGACCTAGCATTCAACCTTGTCGCTTAATTTTTATGGATTTATCTTCCGACATTAAGAGCCTCGTAGGGAGGCTGTGCGCGCGCAGTTATGTCTTCGGCCAAATTGCCACAGACTTCCTCTCTGTTATTAAAACGAATGAAGCCAATTAAAAGGCTCCTAAATGGCCGGGGGTTGGTAGGCCCTTTTTTTTTTTTTTTTTTTTTTTTTTTTTTTTTTGGTTTGTTTTTTTTTTTTTTTTTTTTTTCCAAATGAAAACAAAAGCAATGGCGGGCGGGTTTGGACCAGAAATCAAGCAGTCGAGTACTCTCTCTCTCTCTCTCTCTCTCTCTCTCTCTCTCTCTCTCTCTCAGTTTTCGAAAGCATGTACTTTAGAAATTAAAGAATCTTCAATCTAAATCATCCTGAAGTTGTGAGGCAATTTTGTAATATATATATATATATATATATATATATATATATATATATATATATATATATATGTGTGTGTGTGTGTGTGTGTGTGTTGTGTGGTGTGTGTGTGTGATACGTATTGCGGGACGTCACGTACACCGTATGAAGTGAAGTTTAAAGAACACACACACATAGAAAAATAAATAAATAAAGGAAAATATGTATCACAAATCCTTGGTTCGATATTTCTTTATTGGTAATGTCATGCCTGAATGCAAGGACAAAGTACGACGACGGTGTGAGTGTGCGTGCGTGTGTACGTTTTTGTAAAGAGACGTGTGAATTCTATCAAACATTATCTCGATGGAAGCAAGTAAATGGAAGAAGGAAGTCTGCGTATTTTTCACAAGAAATTGATGAACGGGAATCGGAAAAAAAACTTTAACTTCGTCGGTATGAAGATATACATATATACACACATATATATATATATATAATATATATATATATATATATATATATATGTGTGTGTGTGTGTGTGTGTGTGTGTGTGTGTGTGTGTGTGTGTACTTTTAATAGCCAAAATGCCCTCATAAATCTCGAATTCTTCGCACTTTTTGTGGATACGCTTGTCGCTACAAAGCCTTGAGATCCAAGTGCAAGAAGTATGAAGAAATTATGATGTCTGCTAGCAGGAAACAAACCCCGGTTACCATGATGACGACGAGGTCAGGTCGGCAACATGACCTGGGTTCGTTTCCGACTACCGGACCTCATAATTTCATATTTCTTGCACGTGGATCTCAAGGTTTTGTAGTGACAATCCCCTGCAAAAAATCGCGAAGAATTCGAGAAGTTAAAAGGGGTTTGTGGCTATTTACAATTATATATATATATATATATATATATATCTATATATATATATAGATATATATATATATACACACACATATATATATATATAGTATATATATATATATATCTACATATATATGTTATTATTTTTATTGTCACTGATACACAAGGGATTTATATTCCCAATTATTGTGTACGTGCGCTTTTGTACATGCACAAGGAGAATGCACGTTTTTTTACGAATAACTGCTTGTGTGTAAATATACAATAACTGTGCCATTTTATTTTTATCTACGAGGACTTGTAACTGTTTAGAGCAATTAGATATAATAATTGTCTGTTATGTGTCACACTGACTCAGTCTGTTGCCTCTGACTATTTGTGTCTTGAAGCAGATTCTCAATTATTTTTTGTCAGTTCTTATTCACTGGTGAATTGCATGATCTACGATTCTTGTGACGAAACATGCGTTGATTTACAACTTCAGTTTAAAGTTTTAATAATAATAATAATACTTACTATAATAATGGCGCACTTACGGTAATCTACGATTCTCGTGACAAAACATGCTTTGGTTTACAATTTCAGTATAAATTTTGGATAATAATAATAATAATGTCGCACTTATAGGAGCAGTGTTTATGAAAAATGGCAGTTTGCTCTTATCAGAATCCGAAACCTTTATTCATAATTTGCATAAAAGTCGTTTTCACCCTGGCCTTGAACATCCTAGTACATTTAATCATTTTAGATTGACAACCCCCCTCTCTCTCTCTCTCTCTCTCCTCTCTCTCTCTCTCTCTCTCTCTCTCTCTCTCTCTCTCTCTTCGTGAATAGATTTGCCCCTGTGTTACCTACGTGTCATTGTAATTGAATGATAACTTTTAAAAGTTTTGAATGACCTTAGTGGTTTCTTAAGGTGCAGTAAAATTTGTTTAACGATTTTTTACACACACACACACACACAAATATATATATATATATATATATATATATATATATATATATATTACTGTTCCATCTTTATAGCCACACTGACCAGTTTCACGAGACTCCAACAGCGTAGTATGATTAATCGTACTCTTGCTAGATAAAAGTTCATAAGGTGCAATTCTTGAACTGTGCGTTTGCCCTGACCTCTGTTATCGTTGGGATTCATTTCCTTGATTGACTTTTGTCCCTTTACTGTGTATTCCCTTCGGTTTCTTCCCTTTTATCCTATTGTCTCGCCTTTGTGTTACCCTTTTCACTCTCCTTGATTAGAGAGTGGCTAATTGTCGCAATAAATCTTCATCTCAGTAATGGCAAATAATGGCTCGTGTTCACAAGCGTCCTTATCCTCATATCATTCAAAGGGGGAGACAACAGTCATTCATTACGTCCGTGGAATGAAAAGTTTTTTAGGTTTAAGTACATCTATATGAATGGTCTAAATATTTGTAGATTGAACGACAGCTGATGAATGATGCGTATCAGTGTTTTTTTTTTTTTTCAGTTTCGTGCACCTGCGTGGCACCTTTTGTTATCTCAAGAGATGTTAGAGAGGCGGATTCGACCGAAAGCGTTGTAGTCTTGATTCTCGATTCTGTTGTCTTGAGATTAGGGGAGAGAGAGAGAGAGAGAGAGAGAGAGAGAGAGAGAGAGAGAAGGGTGGAGGGGGCCAGTCCTGCTGGTCCTTCGGACGTGATATTTGGCACTGCTGCTGATAGTGGGAGAAACTTGGCACTACTCTCTCTCTCTCTCTCTCTCTCTCTCTCTCTCTCTCTCACGATCACGACACACGATCTAGACGACCAACCCAGTGTCGTGATGTCATCGGGACCCGTACCCCCCCCCCCCCCCCCCCCCCCCCTCCCAAAACCTCCAACTCGTTCCCGCTCCGTGTCTGTTTTGCTTTCAGAATAATTGATTGCCTGTCTTTCATGATTATTTTCCTCTGCTTTCCTTGATTTTAGTTATCTTTATTTTATTTATTCATTTATTTTTTTGACTGCATTCCTCATTTCTTTTTCTTTTTTCGTAGTGTGTCGTTTCAGAATTGCGTTTCTTTCTTATACTTTCTGTTCTTCTTTGTTCCTTTTCATTCACATAAATGTTTTTAATTCATTGTTTTATTGTTCCTTTTTTCAACTTGAATATATCCATATTAAAGTTTAAATACAACCGTATATTTGCTTTTATCAATGACGTGTCCTTCCTTTGAGAATGGATTTCAAATTTACATTTGTTGACACTTAAATATATCCATATTGACGTTTAAATACAACCCTATATTTGCTTTTATCGATGACGTGTCCTTCCTTTGAAAGTGGATTTCAAATTCTTATTGGTTTACATAGGAGATTGATAAGAATGTTTTGTTACTCATGTTCATCTTCCTGTCAGAAACATATAGATGAGGATCTCCATATACCTACACACATTGGGCGTAAGTGTAAACACGTGTGCAATGCATGCATACTCCTATCTTCCTCGAGCGAGTGACTTTATGAAGTGCTGTCGGCCTGTTTTGTTTGATGTGGACTTACAAAAGCAACGAGCGCCCTCCTGTGCCTTCCTCATGTTCCTAAGTGTTTGTGGGAAGTCAGGGTTCCGAAGGGCGGCGTCATCTATTGGAGAATATCGACTACCTTGTTCTGTGGTTAGTTGTGTGGTTTGGACGTCGGTTAGAATGGACCAAGCACTACAGGTGTTTCTCTCTCTCTCTCTCTCTCTCTCTCTCTCTCACACACACACACACACACACACAGGCACTGCACTTTCACCTTATTCTAGTGTATATGTTCTTTCTGTGCTTGTGCCTATTTCTGTTATATTTGTATCTTCGTATATGTTTCTTCTTGTTTTGCCTTGATTAGAAGAATTTTAAGAATGCTTGGTCGTGTCCAGAAAGATTTCTTATTTCGTTTGAGATATATAGATTTTTATAAATAAATATAGTTATTGAATTGCAGTGAAAATCAGAAATATTTGCAGTACCCTGCTAATATGTTCCCCTCTCTGCATACGGTTTTAGACCTCTTAACAAAATGGTCTTGACTGGTCTTGAGACCATGAACAGCCACTGCACGATATTTCTTGGCCCCCCTTTTTTTTAACCATTTGATTTTTACTTTTTGGCAACTAACCAGAAACATTTAATGCTCTGGTCTATATCCTGTTCTGGATCTGTTCCATATCTTGACTCGGGTATCGCCTGCTTACTATTGCAGACTGGTATATATCAGCTGGATCATGTCTAGTTTGAGATTTCACTTAGTTGTGGCCTCTCTTCTGATCCAGGTTTGATCAACATCCGCATCCACGTCTGTTCTGTTTCTTATTCCATTCCTGTTCATGTGTCTGGGTCCAGTTTTGGTTTTTCACATTATCCAGGTCTGATTTTTAACTTCATTCAGTTCTGGTATGTATGCTAATGAATAGAGGGAATATATATTTGTTTTTTTTTTTACATTATCCAGGTCTGATTTGTAACTTTATTCAGTTACTAATGAATAGAGGGAATATATTTGTTTTTTTACATTATCCAGGTCTGATTTGTAACTTCATTCAGTTGTGGTATGTATGCTAATTAATAGAGGGAATATATTTGGTTTTTCACATTATCCAGGTCTGATTTATGTGTGTCCTAATCCAAGTAGTTCTTAGCTTGATCCAGGTATTGTCTGTAGGCTAACCTAGTTAACATGTGAATCATCTTTAAAGCTAAAAAGATATATACATAACTTAGATTAAGCTTTAAAATATCAGAAATGAAGCATAAAATCTATATATATAGTATCATATATATATATATATATATATATATATGTATATATATATATATATATATATATATATGTATATTATATATTATATATATCTATATATATATATATATATATCATACATACATACACACACACACACATATATATATATATATATATATTATATATATATATATATATATAAAAGCCATGTAGTGACTATGATTTCTTGTGTCCCCACCAAATAATAACGGCTTGGCGTCATGCCACTGTTAAAAGCCTACGTGAATATATTTTGAAAAATCTCCCGACATGTAACTATAAAATTTAGCAGAAAGGTAGGAAAGACGTTAAAAACAATGCCTTCTGCCGTCAGTAATTAAGGAAACAATTTGTATAACGGCAACGATCATAGATAACGAAGCAGCATTGGTAATGATATTAGTAAAAAACAACGATCATTGCTTACCGATATGTACGATCTCTTTTTATGATTTTACCCTAGATTGTTAACCGCCCTGCGCGCTCTTTCCTGTACATCAAATCTTATGGTCTTGATTTGTTTCCTGATAAATTACAGCTTTGAATGAAAGTGTTTACAACTTTAATGGCGGTATGAAAAGGTCATTCGTATTTCAGGCTTTCTCTTACTTAAAGAAATATGCGTGATTGTCATGGTAAATATTTCGTTCCTTTTAGTTTTCTGTAAAAAAAAAAAAAAAAAAAAAAAAAAAAAAGCCTGAGATGGGTTTGTCTGTCCGTTTCTCACTTTTCTGTCCGCCCTGAAATCTTAAATACTACTCTAGCCTCAGTAGTTTTGATTTTATTTGAGGTTAAAGTTAGCCATACTCGTGCTTCCGGCAACGCAACTACAGAGGCCGCCACGGCCGGCTGACAGTTTCATGGACCACGACTCTACCAGCATTACACGCTGCATAAAAAACTCCATTGCGCCGAAGATTCTTCGGTGCATTTTTTACTTGTCTGTAAATAGGCATCAATAGAAGTATTCTTGGTCAATTTTGCGTACCATTGTTTGTTTGTGAGGTTAGTCTCAATCAGATTCTAGAATATGATTTGAAAATGCAAGTAAATGCTGTCAATTTTTCCTTAAGAGTGATATTTCCGAACGTCAAAATTAGTCTTTTGTCTAAATTTATCATGCGTAATTTATCACGTTGTTTTAATTTATTTTAAGGAAAGTTATATTACACATACAGTATACAAATGGACACACACTCACTCATATATATATATATATATATATATATATATATATATATATATGTTGTGTGTGTGTGTGTGTGTGTGTTATATTACAGCTGTGCATTGTTACATACAGTATACAAATGTTTATTCAAATGACAGGTATGCATTGTTATATACATTATCGTGCATTTCTCACAAATACAATATAACTCGTACATACCTTCCATGTAAGTACAAAGGTATGTGTTTAATTACGCAGATGCACATACATACTATAATAGTAGATTCACTTCAACCGTGCATTTGATGTCTAGGCCAGTCCCTTACGACGCTCCTGATTGGCTGTTGATAAGCCACTCACAGGGTAAGAAGCTCTCAGTCTCTCTCGAGAGTTCACATACGTAGGATGTATGTTCCACCGCTCCTAAAAGACGTATCCCTCAGGAGAAGTGGAACATAGATTCTTCTCATGTAAACTCTCGAGAGAGACTGAGAGTTTCCAGCCCTGTCGTAAGGGACTGGCCTAGATATCAGATGCACCGTTGACGTGAATCTACTATACCTGCCCTTTCGCCATCCAGTGGGGATAATTGTCAGTCCTTTACATTGCGGTTTCTCTGACAACCACACAGAAAGCTTGAGAAAGTGTTGAGCGGTAGCACTTGAGGGGAACGAAGTAGTACGCAGTTAAGCACTTATTCCCCGAGTCATCAATAACTCAAGTAACAAGTACAATAAACGTTCCAAAAGATTTGCATTATGATTGACAGCTTATATCACGACTTGGTTTGAAAAGTGTTTTGCAACGCGTCAAAATTATGGTTGACGTGGATTCTTCCAGCTTTTGAATCGTGAATTCTTAATTTAACTTTAATATGGGTTGTTTAATACTGGTTGTGTCACGGTTATCAAGCAGTACTTGAGTATTCATTAATAGGAAAGCAAAAATTAGGGAAGGTCTTGGTACATTATTTCATGATATATATACCAAATATTCACTCATCATTTTTAGCATTTCGGGAGTATTATGCATTAGTATTACTTGACTTCTTTAACAGGCTTTGGAAGCCTTTGATGATAAAATGATTTAAAACTAATGTTATTTTGAAACTTGCCGCTTTCATTGTTATTGTTGCATATTTTGCATTTCATTTTTCCTTGGTTTTTGGTAGAATAATAAGGCCTCATGTGAGACAAATGTATTATTATTATTATTGTTATTATTACTATCGTTGTTGTTGTTGTTGTTGTTTTCCTCTGCTACGTAAAGATTTGGCCAAGCAATGACTTGTTCATCTCAGTAAGGATTCGTGGTCTCCCTCTGCCCTTATTGCTTGGCACAGTGCCAGGTACATATACACATGGTTAGTCGGTTGGTTTGGCACTGTTGGTTTTTATGTTAAATGACATATCGCGTTTCCTCTCTCTCTCTCTCTCTCTCTCTCTCTCTCTCTCTCTCTCTCTCTCTCTCTCTCTATGTGGCAGTTTGACAGGTGATTACTAGACGTTTTGGGTTAAAATTGACGATTTTTTTCTCTTATTTTACTTATCCACATTTTTTTCACTATTATATGCACTTGGTGCGTCGCACGTAGTTTGGAAGTACTACTTTGGAAATTATATAAACTGAATATGTGTTAATTTGAAGATTTTTCACCGAGAATAAGGGTGGCTGCTTTCATGCGAGATATGCGTCATCTCGATTTCTAAAACTTCATCCACAATTTCTTCATCATGTTTAGAAATAGATTATGGTTGTAAAGATTACTAATACTAATACAACTGTTGCTGGTAGTAGTAATAGCAACACAACAACAACAACAACAACAACAACAATAATGATAATAATAATAAAGAAATAGGCTTACTCTTAAACATGTCCTGTTAAAAAGGATGGCTGCATCATGCCAGTTAATTTTGCAGTGAGTCTTTTCAATTTTCTTTATAATTTTTATTTTGGGTTAATATTGGCCGGTAATGACCAATTTAATGTAGAAGAGATAAAAAAGAATTATAAAGAAAATTGAGAAGACTCAATACGAAATAATAGTAATATTATTATTATTATTAGATTATTTTTTTTTTTTTTTTTTTTTTTGCTCTATCACGTCCTCCAATTCGACTGGGTGGTATTTATAGTGTGGGGTTCCGGTTGCATCCTGCCTCCTTAGGAGTCCATCACTTTTTCTTACTATGTGTGCCTTTTCTAGGATCACACTCTTCTGCATTAGTCCTGGAGCTACTTCAGCCTCTAGTTTTTCTAGATTCCGTTTTAAGGGATCTTGGGATCGTGCCTAGTGCTCCTATGATTATGGGTACGATTTCCACTGGCATATCCCATATCCTTCTTATTTCTATTTTCAGATCTTGATACTTATCCACTTTTTTTTTCCCTCTCTTTCTCTTCAACTCTGGTGTCCCATGGTATGCAACATCAATGAGTGTACTTTCTTCTTGACTTTGTCAATCAACGTCACGTCTGGTCTGTTTGCACGTATCACCCTATCCGTTCTGATACCATAGTCCCAGAGGATCTTTGCCTGATCGTTTTTCTATCACTCCTTCAGGTTGGTGCTCGTACCACTTATTACTGCAAGGTAGCTGATGTTTCTTGCACAGGCTCCAGTGGGAGGGCTTTTTTGCCACTGAATCATGCCCTTTTTGTACTGGTTCTGTGCAAGTGCCGGGCATTCGCTTGCTATGTGGTTTATGTTTCATTTTTCGTATTGCACTTCCTACATATGGGAGAGATGTTATTTTCCGTCTATCGTTCTTTGAACATATCTGGTTCTTAGGTGGGCCTGATCTTGTGCCGCTGTTATCATTCCTTCGTTTCCTTCTTTAGCTCTCCCCTCTGTAGCCATTGCCAATTGTCATCGCTGGCTAGTTTCTTTAGTCTGTCTCATGTATTGTCCGTGCATTGGTTTTGTTGTGCCAGTCCTCTGTTCTGTCTGTCTTTCTCCTGTCTCTGTATATTTCAGGTTCTTCGTCTACTTTTATTAGCCCTTCTTCCCATGCACTCTTTAGCCACTCGTCTTCACTTGGGTTTTCAGATATTGCCCCAGCTCTGTTTTCGATGTTGACGCAGTCCTCTATACTTAGAGTCCTCTCCCTCCTTCCTTTCGTGTTATGTATAGTCTGTCCGTATTTGCTCTTGGGTGTAGTGCTTTGTGTATTGGTCATATGTTTCCTGGTTTTCTGATCTATGCTGCGGAGTTCTGCCTTCGTCCATTCCACTATTCCTGCGCTGTATCTGATTACTGGCAATGCCCATGTGATGGCTTTTATCATATTTCCAGCGTTGAGTTTTGACTTGAGTATCGCCTTGAGTCTCTGCATATATTCTTTCCTGATCGTGTCCCTTCATCTCTTGGTGTTTTATATCTCCTCCTTCCATTATTCCAGGTATTTGTATCCTGTCTCATCTATGTGTTTGATGTTGCTCCCATCTGGTAGCTTTATCCCCTTCAGTTCTCGTTACTTTGCCTTTTTGTATGTTGACTAAGGCGCATTTTTCTATTCCAAACTCCATCCTGATGTCCCCAGATACAATCCTTACAGTCTGGATTAGGGTATCTATTTCCTTGATGCTCTTACCATACAGCTTGATGTCGTCCATGAACATCAGATGGTTGATTCTGTTGCCTCTTTTCTTGAGTTGGTACCCGGCATCCATCTTCTGTAGTACTTTTGTCATGGGAATCATGGCTACTACTAACGAGTAGTGGGGACAGTGAGTCGCCCTGGAAGATCCCTCTCCTGATATTAACCTCTGCTAGTCTTATTCCAGAGCTTGTAAGTATTGTATTCCAGTTGCGCATTGTATTTTTTGAGGAAGCTGATGGTGTTTTCCTCTGCCCACATATTTTCATTTTGGCAGGGTTCTATTAGCATGTGTGTGGTATCATGTCGAAGGCTTTCTTATAGTCTATCCATGCCATGCTTAGGTTGGTTTTCCTTCTCCTACTGTTCTTCATTACCATTTTGTCTATCAGGAGCTGGTCTTTTGTGCCCCTACACTTCCTTCTGCAGCCTTTCTGTTGGTGGGGGATGGTGTTTGTCTCCTCTAGGTAGTTATTATTATTATTATTATTATTATTATTATTATTATTATTATTATTATTATTATTATTAAGGGAGAGTAGAAACCCTCTTCCAGGCATGTCTTGTCAAATAGAATGGCTACATCAGTTGAATTGATTTGAAAAGACCATATATAAAATCAGTCACCTAATGCTGACGTTCTCATTAATAAAATATAATAATAATAATAATAATATAATAATAATAATATAATCTGGAAGAAGACCCTCTTTTAAACAAACTGTTGAATAAAATGGCAGAATTCAGTGAATTAATCTTATCTTTTCTATTTTTTTTATTGCGAAGTATCGCTGAGCCAGGAAAGCGAGTAATAAGAAAAATAGTAAAGATAATATATAAGATTAATTCGCTGAATTCTACCATTTTATTCAGCAGAATAATAATGAAAATAATAATAATATCATCGTCATCATAGAGCTGCTGCTATGCATTACTTGTAATCGTTAGAATACTTTAAATATTTTTTTTTCTATTATTCATGATATCACGATATTATCTTTATCTGTAGAGCATGTAATGAAATGGCCTTTAAAAAGTTAACGGGAGTTGGATCTCACTGTGCATTTGTGCACTCAGCAGTTGCCGTTACGTGAAAGCCCGTTATGTAATCCTGGATGATACTCTGAAAAAAAAAAAACTTTTTAATGGTACGTCTGTGTGTCCAGGCCATGATCATTTCTCTCTCTCTCTCTCTCTCTCTCTCTCTCTCTCTCTCCTCTCTCTCTCTCTCTCTATTCTGAGCGTTCGCCAGCGAGAAATGCGCACGGACCGCGTATCATAAACTTAACCGAGGAACCGAGAAAGCACACCTTATGTCAAATGACACTTCACGCAAATTCTCTCTCTCTCTCTCTCTCTCTCTCTCTCTCTCTCTCTCTCTCTCTCTTCTTCTTCTTTTTCTTTTAGCGATTTCCTTACCCACTAGTTAATATATTTTCCATTATTTTAGCGCAAATAAAAGTACGAGGTTCTCAGCGGTGATAACCCACAAATACGGACGTAATTTACCTCATTTCCGCATCCCGTTGTGGCTAATTATAATTCGCAGCACTATTTTATATGAAGACATCAATCGGTTATTGGCTACTGGGTCCAACGATGGCGGAAGGCTTGCCCTCTGTGCATTGCCTTTATACAATCCTAAATCCTTTCTGCCAATCATAACAGCCCTGAGAGAAGAAATATATTTATCAACTGAAAGCGACTCACATTCATTTCCACGATCCGAACGGCAGGAATAGCACATTACGAGCGATCCTTCGAACGGTTAAAGAGCAGGACCGAGAAAATAGCCGCTATTGTTCGAGGGGAGCTATTAGTTTCGCCACCGCGACTCCTTTAATACGCGCAAGCTATTTGCTGGGCGTTACGAGGTTGTCAAATGCCAGGGAGCCAGTGAGGTACGAGGTGCGTCGCGCATGCGTATACGGATGCCTGGCGCCTGAAGGTGGGGGGAGATGTTGGTGAGGAAGGTGTAGTGGGAGGTGGGGGGTGGTGGGAGGGTTGCATTTAGTTGATTCTTTCAAATTTATTGTTAAGTTGATTTAAAGAATATTAATTAACCTCGTTTATACCGTAATTATAGTTCCTTTTTGTCCGTGCAATCGTGGGAGATTGTAAGGAATTCTGATGAATGTGGAATAATTGTATCTTTGTTTTGTGGAATGATGAGCGTTGTTGTTTATTGTTTTATCATCTTTCACGTTTTGGTTTATTGTTTTATTTTTTATTTATTTATTTATTTATTTTTTTTTTTGCTTAGGAGAGCGTTTTGGTCGTTTCTTTACAATGATAAATTTCTTTATTCCTTATTTTGTGCGCGTAATGCAATGGATACATTCATTATTTGTGCGAACCTTTTTTGCATGGTGCATTCTGGTACTTTTAAAGGATACTGTCTTTTATTTTGACTCTATCATGTAGAGGGCCACTTTCCTGACGGATGTTTCATGTTTTCTATTTTCATAGTTACATTCGCGTGGTTACATTTGATTTTTGATTCCGGATGGTGTATGGATCCATACGAAAAAGTGTAATTTTATTTTCAATATTTGGTGAGAGTATACAACGAAGATTGTTGAGGGACAAGTATTTTGTATTTGTCATCGTTGCGTTGCTATGAATTCAGCAGCTTCTTCGACTTTTGTAGAATCCTCTTTTCCTTATTATAAAATTAACTGGCATAGAAGTACCCGAATTGAACTTGAACAGCGACTCATTATTATGATTAGATATATACGGTTGCACTAATTAGTTCAGGCCCATAGTTAAATTCAAACGAGAATTTCCATCTTATCAAGTCAGACTGACATTCTCTGGTCGTACTGAAAATGGGAAATCTGGTCGCTGTGTCATTTCGAAAGTTTATCGTTTTGTTGTACCAGTGCGCATTTGAACAGACGTGTTATTTGAAATTCATTTAATATATTTTTTTTAATCTACGCTATACAGTCTGTCTAATCCTTAGTATCGCCGTGATCCGGTTACACTGTACTGTAAATTTTTCAATTTGATGGGAGTATTGTTATGAATATATATTACCTTATTGATCCCAATCTCTCTCTCTCTCTCTCTCTCTCTCTCTCTCTCTCACTTCTATGGCATAATCTTTTTTTTTTTTTTTTTTTTTTTTTAATAGAAATACTGTTCAATGTAACTGGGTAGGAGAGAGGATCATTTAGAATTTACCATTTTTTTGAATAGAAGGGCTTTGCACTAGGTAATAGTTCCCTTGAATATTCTTTATAGTAGAATCAATAAAACTTGCTCATATGCAAAGTGTAGCGAAGGTAGAGAGAGAGAGAGAGAGAGAGAGAGAATATGCGTCGCAGAATCTCATCAGACGTCACGAAATGTTTCCAAAGAATTCCTAGCAAGGGAGAGAACGAAGCAATGAAGAACCATTTCGAGGGAGACAAGACTGCAGAAGGAGGAAGTCTCATGCAGCGTGGCACTCACGCTGTGCCTCTCCTTTCAGACGTCAGGCACACGGCCAAAGTCTGACACCAGCAGCTGAGGTAGCTCACAAAATGATGAAGAGGAAGAATATTTTAAAGCTTATCGACGCTAAGCCGTGTGGGAAAATGGGGTGGAAACTTGTTGGGGGGGTGGGGGAGGTGTGCTACAGGCTTCTCTTCTTCTTCTTCTTCTTCTTCTTTTTATTTGTGGAGCAGGTGTGCTACAGGCCTTTTTTTTTGTGAAAAATAGTTGGGGGCAGGTTTACTACAGGCTTGTGTGTGTGTGTGTTTGTGGACAATAGTTGGGGGGTGGGGGGCAGGTGTGCTATAGGGTTTTTTTGTGTGTGTGGAAAATAGTGGGAGGCAAATGTGCTACAAAAAATTTTTTTTTCTGTATGAGTTCTAATTCAAATATGGTCCAATTTTCGACGAAATATCTTGTTACTAATTAGTAATTAGATTCAGCATAGAGTATTTATATATTTGTGTTTTTAAAGGATTGGCGTAAAAGTTGGTCTGACGCGATTGGAAGAAATGTAAAAGTGTTGTTAATTAAGATATATCTCTTTATACGAATCTTAAATATTTGGTATGGAATCCTACGGTAATCATTCCAAATTGCCAGAGTGGAAGTAAGAAGTCTTACGTATCGTAATGTATCTATTTAAAGTTTAATTCGCTCCCAGTTCTTTATTGTTGACTTTGCGAATTTAATTTCTGATTTCCTTAAGGGTATTGATTTTGGGTATTTAATTTCTGGATTTCTTTGCTGAATTCAACGGCAATTAATGACAGAAGGCTTCCTTCAAAAGCTCAGTGTGATTTAATTATTTTTATTACTAAGTATACCCTCACTCAAGTTGTGTACAGTATATTTTTAAAGAATATTAGTAGGTTTACTTGGACACATACACACAGGTATGTTCATTATTTCCTGGAAACACCTAAATATGAATATGGGTGTGTGTGTGTGTGTATGTGTGTGTGTGTGTGTGTGTGTGTGTTGTGTTTACACGAGAGAGAGAGAGAGAGAGAGAGAGAGAGAGAGAGAGATCCTTACACCTAGATCACTGATAAGCTGTAACGGCATCATTAAAGTTACTAAACACAAACTTGCTTTTCTTACATTTATTTCCCCGTGAATTTCCTCCTTGAGCTTACAGTAACCCGCATTACCAAATTATGACAGGATAACCTAAAGAAATATTAAATCGAAGGGAGGTGTTTAGGCAAAACCTCTTCTTTTTCTTCTACCTGATATCTGTAGACAAATCTTTAAAAAACACTGTACTTTAAAGAAGCCGTGGAATTCTGCGACTGTATAGGGCTCGGAACCAGCGTTGCCAGATTGGACTACAAGTCGCAGACTGGGCTACTTTTTACACCTTTTGGACGACCAGATTTCGATATCTGCTACTTGTGACTTTTTTTTTGGCTGCTTTTGATTTGCTTGGGCTCTTTTATTCGATGACCTATAGAACTCTAGTTCCGTAGTGTCAAATTTCCTTACGGATGCATAGCCCGTGAGGTATGGCATATTTATATCCACAAAGTGTAAGTGTACCCTAGGTGGAGTATATTGTATATTTAGTATGCTTAAGTTTCCAGGTGAGACTTTGAAAACAGCTCATTCCTCTCGTCTATCTATTTACAAAATGAATTGAAGCTTTGCTAACTTTTGCTTGGCTGTAAAAAAAATCTGTAAACCATATGCAAATAAGTTATCAGTTAATGTCATTACAAGGTCAAGAAAAAGTAAAAAAGATGGTGTATCCGTTGGTGATAAACTGTTCCCCATTCATTTCGAGGAACAGTTCTGTTTCCTTAAAATGCTGAATCACATTCCAGCAGTTGTAAGTTAACAGTAAAAATATCGCGAGTTGATAATGCCATGGAACGGCGAGAACACCTCACGTGCATCAGACTGTACAAAGAACCTGGAGCTGTACACGAATATGTCACAACGTCTGCATGCAGATTTGTTTTGTTGAACAGAAATTTCTTAACGGTTATAGCGATTATGTCTGTGAAGAAAAAGGATTTTATAATCTCTAAAGTATTCAGTTTTTTTCTTCTTTTTTTCTCCACTAGAATAGGATGTCAAGCTTAAAGTATTAGAGGAATTTGTAATCATGTGAAGGTGTTCATTATTTGAATGCAGCTAATGTGATTAAATGAAAATGGTATTTTGTGTTTTTTCAAATTTTTTATTTGACGTATTAATTGCTTATTTATAGTATCTTACCCGTAACTTTTCTGAAAATAAAGAGCCGACACGAAATTACTGAATGTTTTGCTCTCTCTCTCTCTCTCTCTCTCTCTCTCTCTCTCTCTCTCTCTCTCTCTCTCTCTCATTAATTCATAATAATGATTAAAAGTGTGGCCGTTTCTCCCATTGTTATTCTAACGATTTGTGCTCAAGGGGTTAAGAGCAAATTTAAGATTTCAGTAAGATTTTTTTTTAACTTATGTTTAAAATAATGATAATGTATTTCCAACAAATCTTCAGAGAGGTTTATCAGAAAAAAAATCAACCCGACTCCAAGAAAAGCTCTAAATTGCTTTTAGAGTGACAAAGAAGAGAGTACAAGGGAAGGCCTGATGGCAGGAATAGGAAATATGAAACATGAAAAACAGAGGTTTAAAGATAGTTATCAATTTAATGCAGTATTTTTCAACAAATGTAGGCATATCATATATATATTATATAAATATATTATAGATATATATATAATAATATAAATATGTTAATCAATTTAATGCAGTATTTTTCACATGTACAGTATATATATATATATATATATATATATATATATTATATATATATATGTTATCAATTTAATGCATATTTTTCCACATTGCATATATATATATATATATATATATATATATATATATATTATATATATATATATGTGTGTGTGTGTGTGTGTGTGTGTGTGTGTGTGTGTGTGTATAGATATATATATTCATTAGGCATAGATACATACACATTATATATGTATGTATAATTCATGTACATCTGCTTTTAGACAAATATCTATTAATCTATAGCATTTACCTCTCATTGTGTATATTATCTCAGCCAGATTTAAGAATAAGACTTTAAAGGGTCCTTTTAACTTTTTTTGCCGTTCAGCTATTTTATGGACCCATCCGCGCCCTTGTAAAGGACTTTATGGGATTCCTAGTTGTCTTTAAATCTTGTTATGGGATTGCTGATCGTAAAACCAGTTGCAGTCTCCTGTAGTTTTTCATATAAAGCTAACGTTGTGCCAGCACGGGCTCTTGCTCATAGATCTGAAAATCGAAATGATCATTGATCTCAGGTCTTAATGCGTGATTATATTGCCGCTTATAATGTTCTGTATGAGGGGGTTTATGGTTGATAAAGGGATGGCTGTTTATATCGGTATAGTTAATATTGTTGGTGGGGTTATTATTTACTACCATGATAATTTTTCTGGAGTTGCTCTTACTTCTCGAGAATTGACATTCCTGTAAAGCATTTTTCTTGATACAATTATTATTATTATTATTATTATTATTATTATTATTATTATTATTATTATTATTATTATTATTATTATTATTATTATTATTATTATTGGAGTGCATGGAAAGAAGGACTGCTAAAAGCAGACGAAGACCCAGAAACATACAGTGACAGGAGAATGTCAAACAGAACAGAGGAATGGCACAACAAACCAATGCACGGACAGTACATAGCCAGCGAGGGAACATGGCAATGGCTACAAAGGGGAGAACTCAGACTCAAGAAGGAAACAGAAGGAATGCTAACATTGGCACAAGATTAGGCCCTAAGAACCAGATATGTCCAAAGAACAATAGATGTAGGTAACATATCACCCATATGCAGGACGAGCAATATGAAAAACGAGACTATAAACTACTTAGCAAACGAATGTCCGGCACTTGCACGAACCATTATTATATTATTATATTATTATTATTATTATTATTATTATTATTATTTATTATTTATTATTATTATTATATTAATGATTTTATGCCTTTATTTGGGATTCGTGTTTGATAGATAATTTTATCATAATTATTATTATTATCATTATTAATTATTATTATCATTATTAATTATTATTATCATTATTATTATTATTATTATTATTATTATTATTATTATTATTATTATTATTATTGACTTTGCTGTTGATGGTGATTTTGCCCAAATCAATTGATCCGGATGACTTTCTAGAATTAATTTCACGTGTTCTTTCCTCTTCCAGCTGGAGTATGGCTCAGGGGGAGTCGGGACGCCTCTATCGCCGACGGTGCGTCGGTCGGTGGACGAATCGTCCCTCTGGCGTCGCCGGACGGGGTGCCCTACCCTTGGGGTGACGGCCAGGCAGGCCTCCACGGAGGAACTCCGTCGGAGGCGGGAGAGTTTCGCTGCGATGTCTCCTCACCACCTCTCTGCTGGATCTATCCACCATGCCCCAGGTAAGGAAGGACCAGTGGGATTGGCTTGAGGTCAGGGGTCAAGGGTCACGGGTCGCGGGGAAGAGGGGGCGGGGTAAAGGTCAAGACGTGGATGTCATAATTAATTAGGTAATGGAAAAAATTTGCCATATAGATGGTAAACTATGGAAACTATGTAATGGTATTGGATGAATACGGAACCGTTTTTGACTTATGGAGTTTGTGCCATATTATTTAACTAAAGATTGGTTTGTATGGCAGTTTTTTTTTTCTTTTTTTTTACTTCCTCCGTAGAAAAGTGTGTTATTAATGACTATAAAATGTGAGTCCTATAAATTACATTTGTGTGTATATGCATGAATATGTGGATGGTTGTACGCAAGTACGTTCATTTCTATGTAGGCGTGTATGCATGCATTCTAACACACACACACACACACACACACACACACACATATATATATATATATATATACACTCATATTCGTATATATATTATATGTATATATATATATATATAGATATATATATATAGATATAGATATAGATATTGCGTGTGTGTGTATGTACTACGTATGTATCTTTGTAAGGTAGTTGTGTGTATTTGTTTCAAGACATTATCCGATGTCACTAAAAGAATAAAATACGAAGAAGACGAGTGGCCTTGAGTCTTAAGCGAGGGGAATGTAATATAGAATTCCAGTTTGTTATGGTTCCCTTATGACTTGCAGAATGCATGGCGTCTGTCAGGTGTGACCGGGTAATATGCATCATCTCATATTTCGGACTTTCGGATGCTGACTGGGAAAAATTTTCGTCTGCTTGATTATGTTTGCATTTCGTCTCATTCACTCTCTGAATTGGAAATGATTTGGGTGATCAGATGGGCTTTGTTAGAGGGCTGTTGGTTTGTTTGTTCAACTAACATTTCTCTCTTAGAATCGAACTCTTTCATTGATCTCTGTGAATCAGTATACGTACAATTACTATACGTATATATATATATATATATATATATATGATATATATATATATATATATATACACACACACACACACATTACCTATAACTTTAAAAAATTTGTGGTACTATAATAAAAGAAAGCGACGAGGGGGTATACCCCTCTTCACTTCCTTCTCTCCCTCCCTCCCTCCTCCCAACCAGGCGACGGCATGGCAAAAGTGGATCTTATTTCCCATAGACTTTGGTACTCTCTCTCTCTCTCTCTCTCTCTCTGTATGTTTTTTAGTATGTATGTATATATATATAAATATATATATATATTATATATATATGTGTGTGTGTGTGTGTGTGTGTGTGTGTGTGTGTGTGTGTGTGTGTGCACATGCATTAACATTTCATATTGCATAATGTATACAAATATATATATACGTGTGTATATATATATCCTATATCTATATATACTATAATATATATATATATCTATATATATAATATATCATATATATATATATTATATAGTTATATATATATATATATATATATCCATATTATATATATATATTATGTGTGTGTGTGTGTGTGTGTATATATATGTATGTATGTATGTATGTATGTATATATCCTCCTAATTCTTAGCAAGTTTTGCTGTGGAAATGAGGTTAGTAGCCCCATGCTTTAGTCCTCTCGAGCATTTTATCCACCCCAATCGATTAACCAGTAAGTGTACAATCCACAATTTAAGTTAACATACTCTCCTATGATTGTTTAAAAAAAAAAGGGTCTTATATTGTTTCAGTCCCCTCCCAAGTAAGTCATTTGGGCTATTTGCAGTATCAATACATTTTGATACTGTCCGGCAAATTCTAGGTTATTCGTCTTTACATTGACATCATTTTTGTAATAATTTACGGAAAAGGCTGTGGTTACATATCACCGCTAACCGCTGTCAGTATTTTTATAACCTGGTGCTTAGGCCTTGTCTGAGTCTCTCATGTCTATATTTGCTTGTGACTGTATTTATCAGAATTCTTGACCGTGATGCATTTAAATTTGGGCGTGGCTTCATCGTATCTGGGCTGTGGTCTCGTGTACCGTATGCTCGCGTGGGTCCCAACTTTGCACAGGTGCTAGTGGGAAGTCTATCACCCCCACCTTCTCTCTCTCTCTCTCTCTCTCTCTCTCTCTCTCTCTCTCTCTCTCTCTCTCTCTCTCACACACACACACACACACACACACACAGTGATATCTTCCCACGTCTTAATCATCATTCTCTCTATATTGTTCTTGAGAGTAACACTTGATGGGTCATTGCCTTCCCAATCAAATCGCTTCGGATAAAAGGCTCTGCAACAAAAATAAATTTCTATAAGAATTATTAAAAAAGAACACTCTAATAAAGGTAAAGCTTAGAAATAGTCAGTTTCTATAAAGATGAAGACTAAATACATTCTTATAGATATGGAAATTAGCACGAATAATTCATGCACAGAGAAAATTCGGAAGAATAAATGATTACAGTTGTCAACTGTAATAAAGGGAAAGGGAATGAAATAGGAAGCTTTAGATACTGTGCATCCTACAGCCTCTAAAGCTTGCTATTTCATTCCCTTTGTCTGTTGACACAGATCACTTTCATTGGAATTTATTCATCCTCATGTTGACAATTGTAATTGTCTATTTTTCACAATATTCCTCTGTGCGGGAGATTATTCTTGCTAGTTTCCATCTCTACAGGAATTTGTTTGTATCAATCTTCATCTTTATGGAATTTGACTATCTCTTGTTAGGGGTTTTCAAATAATTCTTGTGGGAATTCACTCTTGTTAGTTTTCATCTTTCTAAGAATTGATTCTTCTCGACCTTCCTTTTGACAAGAATTTATACGTCCTTATTTCCATATTCGTAGGATCTGTGCATCCTAATTTGGATCTCTTCAAGAATTCTTTATTACAAATCTTAACCTTTATCATATGTAATTCTTTTTGTTCATCTTTAAAGGAATATAAGCTTCCAAAACCTATTCTTTGTAGGAATTTATTGTTATTACTCTTTGTCTTTATAGAATTGTATTCTTCCCAAATCTTCATCTTTATAAGAATTTTGATCTACCTCATTTTCATTTCTGTTTCCTTCCGCATGTTGCATATTTTTAGTTTTTACTACATATGATTAATCTCTCTCTCTCTCTCTCTCTCTCTCTCTCTCTCTCTCTCTCTCTCTCTCTCTCTCTCTGCAACCTTCATCTTTATGGAATTTATTCTTCCTAATTTTAATTGCAGTCTTCAGGGGTTTATTTCCCATTTTTTGTTTTTACATATTTCTCTCTCTCTCTCTCTCTCTCTCTCTCTCTCTCTCTCTCTCTCTCTCTTCTCTTTCTTCTTCTTCTTCTTCTTCTTCTTCTTCTTCTTCTTCTTCTTCTTCTCCTCTTGGATTTATCGCTATCGGAAATTTTCCTTTCCCTTGTGTACTGGTTCAGACTTGAGATGCCTTTCGACCGTCTCCTTAAACTTTTAAAAGACTTCAGGCGTGAAATGCGCATTTGTTCTTTTCTCTGAAAGGTTTTATTCGAGACGAGGGAGTCGAATGAAAGAAAGAAATAGAAAAAGCAACCCGAATGGCAAGTTATCAAGATACAAAGAAATTATGCGGGAAGTTAATAAGATTGTGAGTTTTTATTTTCCAGCTCAAAATCATCTGTAGCACTGCTATTACTACTACTACGGCTAAAGTTAGTGATAGTATCAGTAGTGGTGTGTTAGAAGTGATATCCATTATCGTTGTTGGCATTTAAAGATTTTAGACAAAGGAAATTTTAGTATTCTACAATTCTCTCTTCGTGTTTACTGTTCTTCTACTTAACATTTTTTCCAAATCCTTCGATCTGTCCGAGTTGGTAGGAGAGGTCAAGACCGAAAAAAAGAAACGAATAAAGTTTCGGGGCACGTATCAGTCGCAATCCATCTTTCGGAGATTAATCTCAAGGCCTATATTAGGCATAGGCTTAGGCGAAGGTCGTATCTAATATCTTCCCCCGCTGGTCTTTTTGGCTGATGTACGATGCCCTCCAGACGGGCGTGTTATGGTTACCCTTTTGTGTATTTTATTTTTAATTGACACCGGTGATACATATGTTCATCGTTACATGATCCTTTTCTCGTCTTGAAAGGCGATATTTATACTCATAACTTTAGAATATACATGTCATAAATATATTTCCCTTTTCTCATTTTCGCAATGGATTCACTACCAGGTAAGGAGCACCCAGGTGCAAGAAGTATATAAATTTCACCTTATACTGTGCCAGATCCAACCTGCCTACTAAGTCGATAGTCCCATTTCAAACAGATGGACTTTTACCTCTCGAAGCGTTTAGGTTTTTGGGGCCTTGACAGGTTGAGGGATTTTCACGTTTAGCAGTAGCTGCTGTGTTTACTTTTAATAGTTCTCGTGCAGGGTACATAGATGGCGTTGAACGCGCAGTCTGCGTGTTTGTGTTTTAAAGACGATATTTTGAAGTCCTGTCTTACCGCCTTATCCGAGGTTGAGAAGAATTCTCTCTGCGTGTTTTGCTGGGGGTAAGGATTTGTGAGTGTTGTGTGTGTGTGGTGTGTGTGTGTGTGTGTGTTTTTTTTTTTTTTTTGTGGTTTTTTTTTTTTCTTATTGGTGAACTTCCTTTTATTTATTAGAATGGGAAAATGCCTCCAGCCCTTTTTATAAAACTGTGCTTTTGCTTTAATGTCATGTACGCAAGCGTATGAGGCATATCTCTGTTTTCTGTGTGTTTTTTTATTTTTGTTGAACGTCTCAGCATCAGATATGGAAACCATATCATGTTTGTCTAATTGTAGCAAGAAAAAATAAGGTTTACTAAATCATAATGACATTATAGTTAGTGAAAGTCCACAATTTTGTATATAGACAAAGCTATATATATATATATAGATATATATATATATATATATATATATATCTTATATATATATATATATATATATATCCCTCCATATACTGAATAGTGGAGTTGTACTTATTATTTCCGGTCGTAGTACAGTGACGCACCACTCATAATGACAGAGATAAAGACAACCTTCCTACAGTGATAAAGGTAACCTTTCACCAAGTGTATTACAGCGGTGCCCCTAAGATAAGAGTTTCAAATAACCGTTACACGATGAAGCTGTATCTGGCAGCGTTTATGCGATAACCTTGAAAGGTTAACACTGAGTAAGGTGAAGGAAAAAGTTTTATGACTAAAAAAAGACCATTTTTCGGTGGCGATCCTCTGCTTTTTCAACCTTCCATTTTTACCCCCTGTCCTCCAGGCATCGGTAGATGAGGTCATTAAGCTTTCCGTCTAGTGAGTTACAAACTGGGGGTAAGAGAGAGAGAGAGAGAGAGAGAGAGAGAGAGAGAGAGAGAGATCGCACTCTGATATTCCAAAAGACTTGGAAATGTGTAACGAAAAACCTTCATTAATTTGAAGATTCATTATTGGTAATTAATGTTCATCGCGATATAATGAAAATAGCGTAACATCACTGCTCAGAATATTTGATTGAGTCACAAAAAATACATAATATGAAAAATTACTTTACGATAGGTCACTATTATGTTTTGCACAAAATGGTTTAAAATCAACTTACTCGAGTTTTTGTAAGTAATTCTCTCATGTCGGAACGCACGGTTACCGTTTACATTGCAACGAGGTTATATTGCAGTTTTCTTTATCAGGTAAATTCCCAAGTAATATTCAGTTTCTGGATCCGACCTCCAGCTTACTCGGGACGAGCGCAAGATTTTCCCCTGACGCTTCAGTTGCAAACATTATATTCTTAACTTTTAACGTCAATTGAAACGTGCTAAGATCTATGGTCAAATAGAGCTTTCTCTCACCGACGAAAAGAAATACGCTATTTTTATTAGAAATAATTTTCTGTACTGTTTAACAGGCACATTATTTATTTTTACATTTCATTCTCATAAATAAATCATAAATATCATAGCCGAAAAATCCTGTACCTGTAACTCAACTCGAAACACTTTTTTCAGACATTTTTATGCTCTTCCATAGGCTTATCTACACCCTCTCCCCCCCCCCAAATACAACAACAAGAAAGTAGTTTGTAGGCTTCCTCCCCGAGTAGGCGACAACTATGTAAAGATACATTGTGGGGATTATTCTTGCAAATGGTCCAAGTTACATCTTATTTGCATTTGGTAGAAAAAACTCATAAAAATAGTAGGATGTGGCACCTTTAAGTGTATATAGAATAGGGGGAAGTTTGTATAGTACATATTCTAGAGTAATGATAATAATAATAATTTCGCTCACGCTTTTGAACAAATTCTTAAAGTAGGTAGCAAGTGGGGAAGGGGGACGCGAACTAAAAGTGATTGTCATTTGCCTTAGAGTTCCCATGGGTGACATTATGCAATCCTTGAACCTGTTTATGAGATTTCTTGTATGTCGCCTTGCTCGTTATACCTAGTGTCAAGTCTCTCTCTCTCTCTCTCTCTCTCTCTCTCTCTCTCTCTCTCTCTCTCTCTCTCTCTCGTGAAGTCCTGTGTGTACTGTAAACTGTAAAGGAAAATGGTAACTTCCATAACCTATATATTCATTTTTTTTACTTATATAAAGCTACAGACTTTTCTCACGTAAATTGGCTCAGATTTATTTTGTGGGTGAATTTGTTTTTCTGCTCAAAAACAATGTTTGATGAATTAAAAAGGGTTTAAAGGACGTTTTTCGGTCTTCAGTCTGCCTGTTTTAAGTGTACAAAATAATATTTTATCCTTCTTTTCGACTTGATGTCTGTAAAAAAAAAATTATAGCTAAAAAAATAAGACGACATTTTTATTTGCGGGGTGTTATGTAAATTACATTTTAGGCGGTTTGTTCATTTTAAATTTAGGTCTTTTGTGACCTTGGTTTTTTTCCACTATTGGGAAATAACTATAATTTACTTATTTCTTTCTGAAAACTGGTTTTGTCCCTTGAACTCCAGCCAGCTCACTAGGTTAGATACGCGAGCGACCGCGTGCGGACGCTCGTGCCCTCCACCGAAAACGTACCCCAGCAGTACAGAAGCATTGCAATAGTCGAGAGGAATCAGAGCAAGAATGCGTGGAAAAAATGCCGTCCTTTTGCTTCAAGAAACAGGTTATGGACTCTTTAACATTACTCTGCTCCTGCTGAACCTGTTTCAGGAGGGACAGGTGGGTGGACACTGGGAGGGGTGGAAGGGGTGGGTTGAGGGCGCCTGTTTTTGGGCCGTGACAAGGGGCCATGACTCAAGAAAGCTGTGATCCCAAAGTTGGAAAGAACACCTGGTGAGGACGACCCCTCGTCGTCGTCGGCATTTCCGCGAATTTGACACTCGCTGAAATGGAGAGAGAGAGAGAAAGAGGATTAGTTTAAGGGGCGCACACCTGAGGGGCGGATCGGGTGTGTTCCGAGCTTTGGCTTTTTTTTTCTGCTTTTTTTTTATTTTTTGTTTTGTGATTTGTTCGATGTGATGGGCATTTGTAAGTAAAGCTTCAGACAAGGTCTGAAAGAGGAAAAGTAAATATAAGCATCAAACTCGTAATTGGATGACAGGCGATAGATGACATTGCAAGTAAATCCTGTGAGTGTCGTAAAATATACTGCTGGTATTTCATTGTCGATTGGTTTCCTCAGTATTCGTTGTTTGAATGTATTTTCATTTTGTATTGAGTTGGATTTTCATTATGAAGAAATACAGATTGGTTTACTAGTAGGCTTTCGTTACCTTGATATATATAGTCTGTTCCAATAATATTTACACATTACTGTTGGAAATAGAATTATTTTTCAGCTCCATTTCAATATAACGCTTACTAGATTATCATTAACGTGATTTAATATTTTTAGGATAATAAGTCACACCTCATTAGCATTAGCAATATATAATAGTTATAAAATTACCTACTGATTTCTTGGAATTCTTTTGAAAGATAATCACAAATGATACTTTGGTATTAATAGATTTATTTTAATTCCCATAAGAAATACCATTATTTCTCTTGCTGCCATTCTAACGATATTACTGGTATGGCGAAGGTCGTTGGGTTAAATTTACATGAGAAATTCGTTTCCGTGGATTTAGTTTTCACGTTGTACTGAATTTCCCACATTCTCCCAGATTCTTGGTAGTAGATAGTTGGGAATCATCTTGTTCTGTATTTATTAATATTGATGTATGTGTTCTAAGGGGTCCACAATAATGAAAAAATGTTGCGAGTTCGTGTATGATTTTAAAACTCTGGGAAGGGTTCGAAAGCTTTTGTAGAGAGTTTTAAAATTATACACGAACTCGCAAAACTTTTTGTTATTGTGGACCCCTTAGAATATTATATATAAACTCTCGCGATAGAGAGTTTTTTCCCAATTGATGTATGTGTGTCATAAGGTAGCTGAAAAATATGTCTTTTAGGATAAGTGTTGGTTATTTAACACAATGTCATCATTGAACACATTCGAGCTCTTTCAAACATTCCCACCCCCCACACACACACACCAGCCCTCCCCCCCCCCTCCCCCCTCCCCTCCCCTCCCCCCATTCGTCTCAATAAATAGCGCGAGAGTGTCTGGCTCACCGCACCACAATTGTCTCGGGGAATTGTATGCGTCTGCGTACAGGTATTAAATGTGATTTATGCCAGGGTACGCATTTGTGTGTACGTCTGAAATTTCTGTAATTGGGCATCATTTTATGGACCATTGGGCACGACTGGGCGTTTCCCACTCATGGAAACGTGCCCCCGCTGACTCCTTATATGTCCAGCTACAGCGCGTTGGGCAGCTCGCTCCATGACCTTTGCGGCCCGGCAGGATTTTTAGAGGTCCCTTCCAGACCCTATTTGTGAGTTTCCGATACCTGAAGGTGTTTTTTTTTTTTTTTTTTTTTTTTTTTTTTTTTTTAATGGAAGGATGAAAACGGTCGTGGAGTAGTGATGAGGGATGTTCATGTCTGACATCACTCTCTCTCTCTCTCTCTCTCTCTCTCTCTCTCCGTTTAGTGTCAGGTTACTTTGACCTATTTTCGATTCTCTCGATGTAATGTCTATTCTAGTCTCTCTCTCTCTCTCTCTCTCTCTCTCTCTCTGTCTAGCTTGTCAGGTTATTATGACCTCTCTCCGATTCTTTGGATGTAATGTCTATTCTAGTTTTTCCCCTCTCTATCTCCCTCTTTCTTTCTTTAATATATTTTTTACCTCTCTCCCTGCTCAGTGTCTGTTTAACGCTCTTTGTCTCTCTCTTTCTCTTTAATTTTGTCTCCTCTGTCCCTACTTAGTCTCTCTCTCTCTCTCTCTCTCTCTCTCTCTCTCTCTCTCTCTCTCTCTCATTTTGTTACCTCTCTCCTTGCTCGGTACCTGTTAAATTCTTTGTCCTGTATCTCTAATTTGGTCTGTCTCCTCTCTCTCTCTCTCTCTCTCTCTCTCTCTCTCTGTTTAGTGTCAGGTTATTTTGACCTCTCCGATTCTCTCGATGTAGTGTCCTCTCTCTCTCTCTCTCTCTGTGTCTTTAACTTTGTTACCTCTCTCCCTGCTCAGTGTTTGTTTAACGCTCTTTTTCTTTAATTTTGTCTCCTCTTCCTTACTTAGTCTCTCTCTCTCTCTCTCTCTCTTCTCTCTCTCTCTCTCTCTCTATGGCTCCGGCGGTTTGGCGCTTCGACGCGGATGGCCAGGCGTGAAATGCCGCGCGCATTGGCATTCAGCTGATGGGATCATTTGCATCTCATTCTTCCCGCGATTGGGGAACGTCTCCTTCCTTATATGGTCTCGATTTATGCAGATTATCGACGAATTGCCTCTATTTGCATTTTTCTCTG
>NC_087202.1:68880521-68906519 GCF_015104395.2 Macrobrachium nipponense | reverse complement strand
GGCAGAATTAAGCGAGTTGATTTTATATGTTGTTTTTTTTCTATTTTTCTTACAATCCGCTTCTCAGGCTCAGCGATGTTTCTGAGTAACCGGCCAATATTCATATTGGGAATTTCTAAAAATTATGAAAATGCTGAAGGATCTTTTAATAAGATAAAAGATCCTTCAGCATTTTATATGATTTTTAGAAATTCCCAATATGAATATTGGCCAGTTATTCAGAAATATTGCTGAGCCTAAGAAGCGGATTGTAAGAAAATTAGATTAACAATATATCAAAATCATCTCGCTTAATTCTGCCATTCATTTTAATAATAATAATGATGATGATAATAAATAATAATAATAATATTAAAGTCGACATGTTTCGGCCATCTCCCTGGCCATCATCAGGACGTTGCAAGGGACGTTCGAACTCTCAGATGATGGCCAGGGAGATAGCCGAAACATGTCGACTTGCAGGAAATACCAGGCACTGAAAATATTGTCATAATAAAATTATAATATTAATAATGCTAATGTACGTCTTGTTTCTGCATTGTTTAAGCCGAAATTTGATAACCGCTTATTGAGTTTTTTGAAAAAGTGTCACGCATAACATGTCGTTTCGAAGTCAGTCTCTCTGATATGATCTCCTTATTTCTTGGTGATAAAATGAAGTCTCTCTCTCTCTCGTCTCTCTCTCTCTCTCTCTCTCTCTCTCTCTCTCTCTCTCTCTAATATATATATATATATATATATATATATATATATATATATATATATATATATATATATATATGTATAACATTAAGGCCACAATGATGGTAATTCGTTGATAACTGTCCTTTCTCTCAGTAAGTCTCCTTATCATTTATTTCATTTATATATATATATATACATATATATATCATATTCTATATATATATATATATATATATAGTATATATATATATAATATATATATATATGGGTGTGTGTGTGTGTGTATGTGTGTGTGTGTATATAAGAACTTACGCTGAAGTATCTCTAATATGATAACATATGATAACACTTCCTCACATATTTTTCTGAGTAAGTTTCATATTTCTTCGCCCTCATCCTATATATTCTGATATTTCCTTAGACATTTCCTCCTACATATCCCTCTTGTTTCCCTGTATTTCTGAAACGATAAAGATTAACAATATTTTGGTCCGATATAGAAACGTGGATGGAAGGGCTTAAGCGTTTTATAACTTGTTTCATGTCCTTATAATCCTGTCGCACTTTCGGGAAATAGAAAGTTAGATAGTTTTGAAAACTCTCTCTCTCTCTCTCTCTCTCTCTCTCTCTCTCTCTCTCTCTACTCTCTCTCTCTCTCTCTCTCTCTCTCCTAATAGCACTACCGCTTTAGTTTTTGTACTGTTGATACCTCCGCCAGCAAATACAACTTAATCCTTGACTTCGAAGTGTGCATTTAGTTTTTTTTTTTTTTTTTTTTTCTGTTCCTGTTTCTTATTTCCTAATGACAATTGAAATTGTTACATTAAAGCTTGTGTATTTTTCTAGCAATGCCCCGCAAAAAACTGGAGAGAGAGAGAGAGAGAGAGAGAGAGAGAGAGAGAGAGAGAGAGAGAGAGAGAGAGAGAGGAAAGGCTCAATGCGTATGTTGCAATTTAAAAATAACTTTTAGATTCACTCTAAAGCTTTGCGAATTTGATCTTTTCTTCCTTTACCTTATCAGTTGGTCCTGATAGATGGAACGATATATAATATATATATACTATATATATATATATATATATATATATATATATATATATATATATATACAAACACCTCACACACACACACATACACACACACACACACACACACTATATATATATATATATATATATATATATATATATATATATATATATATATTTATGGGGATACAATCCATAATGATGTACAATCCTTCTGTAGTTTTATAAGATATATATTTATTGTACAGCAACTTATTAGCTGATAGTCGAAAACTATAAGTTCCTGTACAAGAAATACATATCTTGTAAAACTACAGAAGGATTTTACTTTGAGGTGCGACAAAGTACCTAGATTCTGCATATATATATAATATATATATATATATATATATATATATATATATATATATAAATATATATATATATATATATGTGTGTGTGTGTGTGTGCGTGTGTGTGTGTTTATTACCATGGTGTATCATATCCTTCCTCCTCCTCCTCCTCCTCCTCCTGCTGTCCTTTGCGTCACGAGTCGAAGGGAAACCCTGGTCACGTAGAATGAAGTCTTGATTTTATTTCGCTGGAGTCTCCTCTCTTCTTAGGATAGCGTGAATTGGAAAATGGACTTGAAAAAAGTTCCTCTCTATTTTTATGTGTCCGTGTTCGTGCGTACGATTATAAAGCAAAGCCAGGCAAAAAAAAATACATCTAAAAACACACTGGCTACGTAGTTGAAAAGAGGGAAGGCAATTAGAAAGGAGACATACTTGTAGAAACGTGAATGAATAACCAAACGGTTATTATCATGACAGATCTCAGAAAGTCTTAGAGCGCCTCAGTGGCGTGGTTGGTATGGTGTTGGCGTCCCACCTCGGTGGTCGCGAGTTCGATTCTCGGCCATTCCATTGAGGAGTGAGAGATGTGTATTTCTGGTGATAGAAGTTCACTCTTGGCGTGGTTCGGAAGTCACGTAAAGCCGTTGGTCCCGTTGCTGAATAACCGCTGGTTCCATGCAACATAAAAGCACCATACAAACAAACAAACAACAAATCAGAAAGTCTTGAAGAATGATATGTCTTCTTTTAGAAAGTTTGTGGCAGTTATTGTTGTCGCTTTGTCACAAATTCATCTAGCTTTTTTCATGTACATCGATACAAATGGTTATATGTTTTTTCTTCTTATTTTTTTTATTTGATTAATTAGTTTTGTGTCGCCCTGTTTTATTTATGATATGGATGTTCATTTGTATACGTACATAGAAATATGTAACATACTCGTGCACATACACATATATATATATATATATATATATATATAGTATATATATATATATATATATATATGTGTGTGTGTGTGTGTGTGTGTGTGTGTGTGTGATTACATATATATGTTTGTGTGCTTTTCTACATTGCTAGTCGAATCTATTTATACTTTAAGTATGCTCTCTCTCTCTCTCTCTCTCTCTCTCTCTCTCTCCTCTTTTAACTGTCGCTTCCTGAGTTTGTTGAATATGTAATGTAAATATTGTTTCCCAATATTTACGTTACATATTCTTGTGTTTCTTTATATATATATATATATATATATATATATATATATATATATATATATATATATATATATATATATATATATTCGTACTCTGAAGACTTATATTTAAGGATTTTATTCCTGGAAGAAGTTCCTTTTTTATTGCAAGGTTAATGCCACCCAAAGAGAGCGTTTTGTGTCGTCTTTATTACTTGCTTTAAGGAACCTTGAAAAGGGAGAGAAAGACAGAGATGATGAATATGGAATAGAGACCGCAGACATTTTCAGAAAAAAAAGAGAATATTAGTAAACAGGTGTTACTAACAGTCTCACGGAAAGCAAGACTAATTGGCAACATTATCTGTCAGATTTATTACAAAGAACATTATTTATTTATTTACGTGTCTATATATGATTATTTATTTATTTTATGGTTTATTTATATATTTATGTATTCATTTATTTTTTATGTGTTTATAATCTTTTTATTTTACTCCTTCATTATTTTCTCGACGTGGAAAATTATGTTTCATCCATGCCACAAATATGTAAGATGAGTAATGTGGGTATATCGTAACCCATCTCTCTCTCTCTCTCTCTCTCTCTCTCTCTCTCTCTCTCTCTCTCTCTCTCTCTCTCTCTCTGGACAGTAACAGAATACTACGTAAGTACAAGAACCAAGAAAAACTCCCTTCATAGTCAAACTAAGTTTTGCAAAGACGCAAGAAACGACACTGCAAAAGCTGCAGTATGAAAGGGAGTGGACGAAGCCTTTTAAAAGGATCAGCAGAAGCAAAAACTGCATATTAAGCGCAGTTATCCGTTGAGTGACGGCGTTTTATGGGCCCTTTAACGACCAGGCTTTGCCTTTTCATTGGCCCTGGTCAGTGCCGTATATAACGACGGGTGCCATGAGAAATGCCTTCTAATTTCCCCTTCACTCTGTGGCACTCTCGCAGTGTGTGTGTGTGTTTTTTTTTTTTTCTTCTTTTTTGTAAGAGTTGAATTTGAAGAAGATATTTCAGGACAGTTTATGGTTGTTGGTTCCTTATTGCTTTTAATTTCCTGTTAGACGAAGAATCCAATCTGATGCTTAGGTGGCGCTCTCTCTCTCTCTCTCTCTCTCTCTCTCTCTCTCTCTCTCTCTCTCTCTCTCTCTCTCTCTGTACAATTATAAACATTGGAAATTAATGTTCATTTTAGTTTCCTCTTTAAAGTTTTACTGATTTTCTTGTTCCTTTAGAATATATTAAATCGGGGAGTTCTCCAAGTGGTATTTTGGACGCTCTTCGCGTTAGATTTTTCATTTGATGACATTTGATTCTGTAATTATGGTTTTAATATTTCCATACTCCCCGACCTGAATTTTTGAATTCATGATTTCACGAAAGAGAATTCTTAAAATTCTTTAGTGATGGTGTAAAGAACACGACTGAAGTTTTGATAATTATCTTAACTGTACAGTGTAGACAATATGAGTTTTTTTTTATACATATATTCTCGTTCTTTTCATGTTCATCTTTAAAGTTGTGTTTGCGATTTTTCATAATATTTACTATTTTATATACTGAAATCTAATGGTTTGTAAGTGTATACCCCAGTATTTAGAAAGGGCACGTAATTGCATGAGAGCAGGTGATGGCTTGTATGGTTTCTCTCTCTCTCTCTCTCTCGTTAAATGTTCAAATCAGATATCGTACCCAAGAAGTCCTAATTCAGAATTTCGAGGGAACCTTTCAGTATCAAAGGTCAGAGCTCAAACAATTGTTTGCGTAGATTGTATCTTGTTGAAGGAGGCTGAACAGAATTGGCACGATGATGACGTTTTGATTGCACGCAGGAGAGTCAGCCAGGTGAAAGCCGTCGCAGGGATCTGATTCCGTTTAATCGACGGTGTATTACCCTCATTATTTGTCCATTTAAGACCTGTCAGATGTGAATCTTTGTTTTGACACGAGACTCAGACGAAAGGCTGCCAACATTCCTGTCGCATGCTTGCTGTCGCGCACGTGTTATTTCAGCACAACAAGCACACGCCTGATTGTCTTGTCCCGTGACCTTTGACTTCGCGGAATCTGGAGAGGTGATTGCTGGTTTACCGGGATGGAATTGAGCCAGTTTCCCGGTGGAATGATGAAGAATAGGTAATCGTAATTACGGCGGAAGGGACACGAATGGCGGGGGAAGAGGGACGGTGGGGGGAGGGGGGATGATGTTGTCCATTTTTTGCTGTCTGGTTGGAATCGTAACTGGTTTTCGAAGGACTTTGTAGATTTGGTAAGCTCGGAATATTACAGAATGAAAAACAATTTCATCTAATATCGTGGACTGAGGGAGGATTTTTCAGTTTTAACTATCAGTAAATTTCTCAATATTTATTGTTACATATAAAGGAGTCACATCTTTCACCCTGGCGCGATTGAGGTTTTTTTAGCGAAACGTTTCTACCTAATAGTGTCAGTGAGAAGGATTATACACAATCTGATGTTCGATGCTGTCTTATTAGTGCATACTAAACTAAAATCACATGCATCTCGTGATTTTCAACAATATTCACCTTTACATATAATATATATATATATATATATATATATATATATATATATATATATATATATGATAATAATAAAAGAGCCCATAAAAACGCCAAAAGAGAGAAACAATAGTCTCTGAAAAATAGTATTTTCTCTATGTTTTGACATTTTTATGGGCTCTTTTTATTAGATGGAATTATGTTGTAACAGAACATTTTTACCAGGCATATATAATATATTATATATATATATATATATATATATATATATATATATATGTATGTGTGTGTGTGTGTGTGTGTGTGTGTGTGTGTGTGTGTGTGTGTGTGTTATGCACAATTAATTCTAATAGTCACCAACTCACCATGATTTTTATACTCGATATCCCGACACGTTTATTTGTACGTTTGTCTGTACAAGCCTGCTTCGAGTGAAAGGTAAACGAAGAAGCAGGAGAGAGAGAGAGAGAGAGAGAGAGAGAGAGAGAGAGAGAGAGAGAGAGAGAGAGAGAGAGAGAGAGAGAGAGAGAGAGAGATCCTTTGGAAAGTCGGTTGTAATCACCGTTGTTTCTTTCCTCTTAACTGTGAATAATTGTCTGGTAAGATTAGCGACTGCTTTGTTCCTCCTCCTCTGGACTTCCTTTTGTTCTGTCGCAGAGAGGAGTTCCCGAGGTCCCCTGATGAAAGCAGTACTTTACAATTCACCCCCTTATTTTTATGCTGTCTTTTACCTTATCAAAAAAAAAAGTGGGGTGTGGGCGCCGTCCGAGTGTGGTGGCCCTTTGTGAAGCGTCAACTCTCATTAGAGGAACTTCTTCATTTGTGGGTTATTTTTCTGTTTTTTGTTTTTATAAGAATGATGTAGTTTTCCTGAAATAATGTAAATTATTCAAAGGCAGACCTGTCATCAAGAAATACCCCCAGAAAATCTGTATTTTATAAACCTCCTTTCTTCTTATCGTAACTGTTATTATTTTGCTTTAATGATTTTTAATTGAATTTATACATATGCTTTCTTTTCTTCTTTTTTTTTTGTAACATACACCGCCTTCTTCCTCCCCCATAATAGAGATGGTTTTTTAACCAACCTCTCGGGAAGACGTTGATATCCCTATACCCTTGTTTCTCTGTTTGCAATCAAATTGAGTCAACTAACTTTCGGGTACCGTACGAGCGTAGTCTTTTAACCAGCGTAGGTTCAAATCCCAGTGTAGTTTCTTCATCCGTTTCTTCTCGAAATGGGTGAAAGCAAGTCCAAAATATTAAGAAAAAGAGAATTTAGTAGGTAGCTGTGATAGTGTATTTGTATATTTGCTTTGTTTGTATGTGCTCTCTCTCTCTCTCTCTCTCTCTCTCTCTCTCTCTCTCTCTTCTCTCTCTCTCTCTCTCTCTGCTCTGCTCTGCTCTGCTCTTCCTTCGACTGTCTTTTCTTCTGTTGATACACAAAGCACGCCCATCGTAGATCACCGGTTTATCCCAGAGGCGTAAATTGAAGTTGTTAAAAAGTGATAACGAGTGTCGATCGAGTGAGATGGTGTGGCACATTAATTTTCCTGATCAAGGTCGGAATAGCTGGAAATAGATCGATTACAAGCTAGACGGCAGGAGATGGTGTGAGGTAAAGGATTATCCAGGTGTCAGGAGAAGGCGCTAAAGTTGGCACTGCTATCTAGACATGGTTAGTTCCAGATGTTACAGTAGATTAAAATGTATGGTATAGTTTTATAATTTAGAGGGAATGATGTAGAGTGTATGTACTATTTTCATTTTTTTAAAATACAATTAACGTTGATTCATGTCAACAGAGAAGTGATTGGTGTCAACAGAGAAAGCACGTTGAAATTTTATGAAAGTGTTAAAAGCGGCTAACTGATATCAGTTAATCTGAATCTGAATTGTTATTGACAGTTCTTATTTGTTATCTGTATTTACTATTCACTTACGTTTTCTTTCTTACCAATCATACAGTGAGTAAAGATTTTGTCGTGTGTATGACGAGAATTAAACCCAATCCATTTGTTCGGTCACATTTGTTTGGTTTATTTGTTTATGATTATTATTTTTGCATATTTACCGTCTATATTTTAGTGTGCTAGCTTTTGGATTTATTATTACATCACTACGAATTTTTTTATTGGTTTAAGATAGAACGTGAACAGTTTTGTTTTTCTCTCTTGTATCTTCTCTTCAACTCTATGTTGCTGCTTGTTCGTGTAATTTCATAATATTATGTACGGTGATTTCATGCTTTCAAAATAGTAGAGGAAAATTAAATAGCTTATATATCATTTTGAATTCTCATTTTTTTTTAGATATTTATAGTATCAATCAGAGTTTGCTCCATATTTATTCCTTTGTATTGTCATAATTCTTTAACAGTAATCATCCATTGCTTGCCATGGTGTATTTTCTTTTCTTATAACATTACCATTACGTATCCTATTTATATATATGAATATATACATACATACATACATATAATTATATATATATAATATATATATATTATATAATATATATAATATAATATATATATAGTGTGTGTGTGTGTGGTGTGTGTGTGTGTGTGTATTTATATATTTATTTGTATGTAAGTATGTTTTTCGTTATTCATTGCGTTATATTTTTTTGTATTCTTTTAGTATTAATTTCTACAATTCGTCATTCTATCTGCTATTTTCTAACACAGTTTCCCCACAGGGACCCTTTTTTCCATTTCCCTAAGCTGAAAACTCCTGCAACCCTCAAACCATCCCTCCCCCAACCCCTCCGTATAACCTCCCCCCTCGCCCCTAAGGATTACAAGAGGTAATCTGCCAGGTACGAGTTTTCTAGGCATACTGGCGAGCACACATACACACAAACACACGCATACCTGTGTAGCAATACTATTTTGAACGGTTGCCAAGATTCAATGCTGGTTTATATGCCCCTGCGTTGATTCACAAGAATTGGTCCGCTTTCATTCTCTTTCCTCTTCCCTGTTTTTATTTTTATTTATTTTTTTATTATTATTAATATTATTATTTTTTGTCATTGTTGCTTCCTGTAATGGTCCGTTTCCTTTTCCCTTTATTGCACACCTTGTCACAGAACGAGGCAGGTACACACATCTGTACCCCTCATTAACACTGAACACTCTCTCTCTCTCTCTCTCTCTCTTTTGTGAGGACTTCTCTCTCATACAGACACACATATTAACATATTATCCCTCATTCTCTCTCTCTCACGCACACAAACACATTCTCTCTCTCTCTCTCTCTCTCTCTCTCTCTCATATACACGAGCACCTAATCTCATTCATTATTCATGAACATTTGCATTTGGTATTTTTATTTCTCTCGTTATTTTTAACGGCCATAAAAATTTATTGTGTTATGTACGCTTCCATTGCTCGTTTTTACACCAAAGGTACATTCTTCGTATCATTTGGCTCCGACCAAATTGCTAACGCATTCATTGCTCTCTCTCTCTCTCTCTCTCTCTCTCTCTCTCTCTCTCGCATATCTGAGTCACTGGCAGATTTTCGTGATTCTGAGAAAAGGTGGAAACCTGTTTGGTTCGTTCTCATTTTTAATTCCTTAAATCTTTTCAACGTGACCGGGATTATCTCTATTTCTCATTATTTCTCGTCTTTTTTTGTTTTATTATGCTGCATAGAGAGCTTTTTCTTCTTTTTTGTATTCACTTGTATTTCTTTTATTGATGATGTTTTTTGACGAGGGAAAATAGTGACAATAGTGATATCAGTGTTGATAATATTGATTTCATGACATTTATTGTTTGTTGTTGATGGTTTTCATGAAGCATATAGATACTGCATAAATAGTAACTAGTATAGCAATAACGAAAGTTATTATTGTTATTATTATTATTGTTATTATTATTATTATTATTATTATTATTATTATTATTATTATTATTATTATTATTATTATGTTGAAATGAATGGCTGTTTAGAGAATTAAGCAATTCGCTAAACACAGCCTTTCTTTTCAACAGAATATGTTTAAAAGAGGGTCTTCTTTCAATATATTATTATTATTATTATTATTATTATTATTTTAGGAGATTTTTGGTTGACTTGCAAATATCGCAAAAATATCTTTAAATCCCCTTGGGGGTGTGTAAATGTGTGTTGTTGTTGTTGTTGTTATTATTATTATTATTATTATTATTATTATTATTATTATTATTATTATTATTATTATTATTATCCTGCCCTGAATTACGTGGGGGTGATAAACCCCTGAAAATGTTTTTAGTTTTTCCACACAACATCATTTCTCGCCTTCCATTCTTCCCTGCCAAGGCAAATTGTCATTTATCTCTTCTCATTTATCCGAATTTCTCCGTTAATCTTCATTCCCGTCACTTGGAATTTCCGAGAAATGGCGGTCATGTTTTTATGTATACGAGATTACCGTCCAAGGCAGGTGGCCCACAACTTTTTCTTGAACCGCTGCGAGTTGTAAAGTAAGCAGCAAATACACAGCGCACGCGCACGCGCGCACACACACACATATTGTTTCCGTAGTAGTAGTATTGGTTGTCATAGCGGTAGTGGTTGTAGAATGGTCCACGATTATAGCTGCTTCTGATTGGTTGGTTCGCCTATAGTTCAAGATATGCAGAGCTGATGATTTTGGTCATGTCACGGAGAAACCTTAAGTCAAGTCATTGCCTTATATTTTGAGTTCTAGGCGATTCCATATACTGCAACTGGAAACGAGAGAGAGAGAGAGAGAGAGAGAGAGAGAGAGAGAGAGAGAGAGAGAGGGTGGGTGGGTGGCTTTTCATACCAGAGTGATGAGAATTCTCATTTGGTTCAGGTAGAGTGTATCCAACTTTGACAGAGATGGGAGTATGCTTATGGAGTGAAGCGAACTCTAGTCCATTTTGATGATTTATGAAGTTAAAACACTCGACCCCTTAATTCCCCTGGTCTGGGTTCGAATCCCGGCTTTTCAAAAGTTAATGAAACGGAGTTGAAAGGTCGTATCTCACGCGGATGTAAGTTTAATTCTCTCTCTCCCATTTTAACAAAGTCGAGGTTGAGTAAAACATATTATTCACTTGTTTTCTTAACTCGAATAAAAAAAATAAAAGATATAATTCCACTTAAATTACGCATCTTGTTTTCATGTCTCGAATTAAAAAATGAAGATATAATTCAACCTATCTTATTCATCTTGTGTCAAATTAACAAAAATAAAAGATATAAGTCAACATATATTAATCATCTTGTTTTCTTATCTGGAATTGAAATAAAGAAGATATAATACAACAGATAGTATTCATCTTGTTTTATTTTATTTCGAATTGAAGAAAAAATATATAATGCAACATATATTATTCATCTTATGTCGAATTGAAAAAAAGAAGATATAATTTAATTCAACATATATTAATCATATTGTTTTCTTATCTCGTATTGAAAAAATATATATAATTCAACATATATTATTCATCTTGTTTCGTTATATCAAATTTTAAAAGTGTATATAATTCAGTATATATTTGTTTAGTTATTTACATTCGCTACAGCTTTCATGCATCCTAAAATTAACTAATATATAACTTGAAAATTATATTTTCATAATGGCGAAACATTGCTCAGTTTTTGCGTCACAACAGCAAATACGTAATCAGTCAGTTTGAAGATTTTGATGAAATGCTTTGTAGAATCGAGAGGTTTATTCAAGAAAGGGAAGGGAACTCTGCCAAGAAGTTATCTGAATTCAGATGTAGAAAATATTACAGTAAAAAGAATGTTAACAAATTCTCTTCACGGTATTAGTATTTATTTCATGTTAGTTCAAACAATTTAGGTGATGGTCTAATGGAATTTATGTCCTTTTGAATTGATCTAATATCAGTCATGTATTTTTTTAAAAAAGAAATCTTTTTATCCGACGGAAAAATGTACAAAAGTTTGCTCTCGTGACACACACACACACACACACACTCTCTCTCTCTCTCTCTCTCTCTCTCTCTCTCTCTCTCTCTCTCTCTCTTTCTCGTTTCTACTCGTTTGTGTTAGCAAGTATCTGAATCGGTGTAGGGAAATGCTCGTATGGATAGTAAATGAGTCTCGTTTTCGCTTTCTGTTTAATTTTTGTGGAGTCTTTATCCTTACATTAGTATGTATCTTTGACTTTAGCGTTCATGTCAATAAATATGACATTAACGTTTATGTCAATAAATATGTCACAGAATGATAATGCACCAAAGGTTTTTAGGTTGAGGGAAAGAACACATGCCCGGTTCGCATAAAAATGTTAGATTCTAAGGGAAGCTTCTTGCGTTGTCCATTTTTACCAAGATAAACTCTATCGACTAGAACTTTTTAAAGATGAAGATGTAATACCAAAGAATTATACTTGATTGACATCAACATCACCACCATTATATTACAACGCCCAGTTTATAGTTTTCTGTAAAAGAAAACTGTTGTGCCGTCTTTGTCTTTCCATCCGCCCGCCCTCAAATCTAAAAAGCTACTGAGGCTAGAGGGCTGCAAAATGGCATTTTGATTATCCACCCTCCAATCATCAAACATACCAAATGGCAACCATCTAACCTCTGGAGTTTTTATTTTATTGAAGGTTAAAGTTAGCCATGGATCGTGTATCTGGCAGCGCTTTCGGGAGCCATGGGACGCAACCTCACTCTACTGCATCTGGGGAGCAACGAGAGAGCTGCCGATCATAGTTGATGGTTTTGTGCAGCATTATACGTAGTACAGAAAACTTGTTTCTTCAATGAGGTAGTGAATGTGCGAATGTGTAAACTTGCACGATTCCTTAGCTCAGGCACAGGAGTCTTGGCCGTGATGAGATTGCTCTCGTAAATGCCATAGAACAAATTATGGGAACGTCCTCACTGCAGCAGGAAATTCGACGGTGATTATCCTAAGCTACTCGTAAATGGCCCTCTGATTAGTATAAGAATTCCAACCATGGAAATCCTCCTTTCTCTCTCTCTCTCTCTCTCTCTCTCTGCATACATATTTCTTATCCACAGACGTGCTACCACGTGTAACTGGATTACCTGTGCGTGCAAGTTCTGCTATTCCTGTTTCGTATTCAGGTAAAAACCTCAGTGGCTAACGACTTGACCCGTTTCCTGAAAATCCTAGTTTAATCTTGTCGACGCAAGCAGTGAATTAATTAACTATCTAGTGGTTAGTTGGGTATAATGGGTCTCAGACGAGTAGAGTTTGGCACTGGGCAAAGAAAAGCACAAACTAATTATATATGTGTATATATATGTATAATACATACATACATACAATCATGCATATATGCACAGAGTGAAAGTCGCTTATATCTCCAGAGATTTTTCTTTATCTAGTCCGTCATTTATTTTTTATTTGGATGGGGAAAAAAGATGCTGTCCCAAACTGAGAATAGAAAATTGTTAAAAGTGGTAACCGTCGAGACGGGAAAACTTTGCATATAAGTGAACTAATGTGAGAAACAAATATGTGAATAATATTATTTTGTGTTTCAAAAAGAATCTCTGAAAATGACAACCACGAAATCATAATATGTACAAAGTCTTGTTGTGAATCAGAGTACTTTTATTTGAGTTTTTACTCTTAAGATATATTAATAACCAATTGATGTTTTTCGAGTGAGACTTGAGAGTGTACCCAGACACTCTTGAGCATCCTCCTTCCGCTACCTCCAGTGTATTTCGAAGGATTGGTATGGGGAAGTTAGGATTCTGTCAGGCGTGTTTTTTTTTTTATTTCCCCCGTTTACTTAATTGTATGGTTTAAGGTCCCATCAAAACATGTATTTCAAAACAGGTGTGAGTGGAATTGCTCGCGAGATTCTTGAGATATTTTGTTGTAAGAATTTCGTGAAGAATTTCGTTCTTATTGGATTATTCTCCCTACTTCGTAGGTGGATGGGTTTGTTTGTTTGTTTGTTAGTGGCGCGCTTTGTTTCCTTGTTTTTTGTTTTGTTTTCAAGTGTATTTACTCTGCTGGCATTAAATATAAATGTAGGCATTGAGTATGTTTGTTGAACGTGTATAGGAATCGTCATGTGTGTGATTAATATATTAACTAGGTTAAAATAGGAATCGTTATGTGTGTGTGAAATATATTAACTAAATTAAAATAGAAATCGTCATGTGTGTGTGAAATGTATTGACTAAATTTAAAAAGGAATCATCATGTGTTTGTGAAATATATTTATCAAGGGAAAATAGGATTCGTCATGTGTGAACGCTTGAAATATGTAATCAATGAATATAGGAATTGTCGAAAATGTATTTACTGATTCCATATAAGAACAGTTGTGTGTATGTGAAACATATGTGCTGAATGAATATGGGCATGGTCGTGTGTGTATGAAATATATTTACGGAATGAGCATAGGAATTGTTTTGTGTATGTGTGTGAAATATATGTACAGCATGAATATGGGTATCGTCGTGTTTATGAAATATGTTTGCGGAATGAATATTGGAATTGTTTTGTGTATTTATGTGAAATTTATGCACCGCATGAATATAGGAATTGTCGTGTGTGTATGTGTATGAAATGTATTTATTGAATGAATATAGGAATTGTCTTGTCTTGTTTGTGTGTGTAAGATATATTTACTGAACGGATATAAGAATCGTCGTGTGTGCATATGTTTATGAAATGTATTTACTGAATTAATGTAGGAAGTGTCGCGTGTGATTGAAATATATTTATTGAATGAATATAGGAATTGTCTTGTGCGCGCGCATTTGTGTGTTCGTGTTTGAGTCTGTGTGTGAAATATATGAATGAATGAACTGACCATTCGTCGTGTGTGTGTGTGTGTTTGTGTGAAAAATATTTACTGTATTGATATAGGAGAATTTTTGTGTGTGTTGGTTATTTTTTTATATGCATGTCACTGTGGATCAAACACTAAATTATTTGATAATACAGAATGAAAGTCAAATTAAAGTGAGTGTTGCTGTTAACTTATTTAATACTGCAGAATGAAAGTCAAATTAAAGTGAATATTGCTGTTAACTTATTTAATAATGCAGAATGAAAGTCAAATTAAAGTGAATGTTGCTGTTAACTTATTTAATAATGCAGAATGAAAGTCAAATTAAAGTGAATGTTGCTGTTAACTTATTTAGTAATGCAGAATGAAAGTCAAATTAAAGTGAATGTTGCTGTTAACTTATTTAATAATGCAGAATGAAAGTCGAAGTAAAGTGAATGTTGCTGTTAACTTATTTAATAATGCAGAATGAAAGTCGAAGTAAAGTGAATGTTGCTGTTAACTTATTTAATAATGCAGAATGAAAGTCGAAGTAAAGTGAATGTTGCTGTTAACTTATTTAATACTGCAGAATGAAAGTCAGATTAAAGTGAATGTTTTGTTGTTTACCGTTATTTTAGTATGCAGAATGAAAGTCAAAGTAAAGTGAATTTTGCTGTTAACAGTATCTGATTTTATTTTTCGAACTTCCGTCTGAGAAAATATCCCTTTTCGCCGTGAGGCCTTTCATCGCCGCTGATTGTCCGGGACTAAAAGAACCTGTTGGAATGAATGTCGAGGCCAGCAAACAAGATTCGATGAGCTCGAAATCCCTTTTTTTTTCGCTTTTTATTATTATTTCCTTTTCCTTGAGATCTCAACTTCAACCGACGAAAGGAGTAGGGGACGATGCGGCACTGGAGATGTGCAAGAGAGAGAGAGAGAGAGAGAGAGAGAGAGAGAGAGAGAGAGAGAGAATTAAAATGGCGAGGCAAAGGACTCTCCATAGGGATGCTGCTGCTTCTGCAGCATCTCCTCGCAGCAGAAACAACAGCAGCAGCAGCAGTTGCTGCTGCTGCTGCAGACAAAAGAAGTGGCGTAGCAGCAGCAGCATCATCATCATCATCAGCAGAAACAGCAAACGCTCACGCCCTATCGATTCCCTTGTGTTGCTAGATGGGCGGGTGGCTGGTGGGTGGGTGGGTGACTTGACTGGCGGGTGGGCGGGCTAGGTGTAAGAGCAGGGGAGGATTGGGCGTGGATGGGTCTTTTTTTCCTCTTTCATTTTTTACTTTTGTCTTTCCTTTTATGACTGTTGATGATTGATAATGCGAGGTCAAATATCCATGATTAACAAGGAATAGAAGAAGAGGTTTTCGGCGAATCATGTTCAGTGAAAAGAACAAAGACAGAAGACGTCTAGGGGTAAAATGCGTCGTAGTGGAGGCAACTTATTTGTGGAATAGAAAAAACGAATGATACAAAGTTTAAGCCTTTTTGCTAATGAGAAGAAAAGCATAGTTTTTCCGTTTAGCATGATAGTGAATGATTTAATGTCAAGTTCTCTAATATTTGCAAATTATGAATGTGATTGAAGCATATACTTGAGTTGTGCGTATGTTTTTATTATTATTATTATTATTATAATAGAAATAATGAACACAATCACGTGTGGAACAGAAATCAATTATGCCTCACATCAGGATCGAACCCAGGTCTTTCTTGTGTGGCTTGGTTGGCAGCAGTCTTGCGTTTCAATTGAAAGGCCTGAATTCGATCCTGTTGTGAGTCTTAAATTCATTATTATTATTATTATTATTATTATTATTATTATTATTATTATTATTATTATTAATAATAATATACTCTGCCCTTTATTGCACCATTATTAGTTTTGTTTTTGTTATTTGTTTTTATTTATCTGCAGTGATGCTTTTAATTTAGTGGTGAGAAAGACACATGCGCACAAAATAGTTCTTAGTTCTATGTAAAGAAAGCTATTGTGCTGGTTTTGTCTGTCCGTTCACACTTTTTTTGGTCCATCCTCAGATCTTAGAAACTACCGAGGCTAGACGGCTGCAGATTGGTATGATGATTGATCACCCACCCTCCAATCATCAAACATGCCAAATTGCAGCCCTCTATCCTCGGTAGTTTTTATTTTATTTAAGATCAAAGTTAGCCATAATGGTGTGTCTGGCAACGATATAGGACAGGCCACCAGCGGGCGGTGGTGAAAGTTTCTTTGGCTACGGCTCATACAACATTATACCGAGACCACCGATAGATAGATCTGTTTTCGGTTGCTTTCATTATACGCTGTAGCGGCTGTACAGAAAACTCGATTGCGCCGAAGAAACTCCGGCGCCTTAACTTTGTTTTTTCTTTAGTGACTGTTTATATTCTGAGAAATGGCAGTTATGAGAATGAGATATTAGATGACTATGGAAAATAATGTCACTCAAGTATTTCCAATTATCTAGGATATATTTGTCTTGTTACATAATTTTTTTTTTTTAAATGTGTTTCCTTTATTTTAAATGCTTCACATAAGACCTAATTTTAGAATTAAATCAAAGAGAGTTATGAGCTTGAATAAATTATTTAATGGTGTATTCTTTCTTTTGCAGGTTAGTTACTGGCACTTGAAAGTCAAGTGACGAATATGGTGAGTAGTGAAGATTTTCCTTTCTTCCTGAAGCGTGACAGAAGTGATCATAAGTTGTTGTTTTTTCTTTCTCTCTTTCTTCATCATTAACATTAGTATTTTTAGATTTTGTTATGGTCTTGATGCCAACTGTTTGTGTAGATAATTTGTAATTGTATCAGAAGGCTATCCTTTATGCAAAGATCTTTTGAGACTTGAGTTGATGGAGGTCACTATATATATATATATTGGAGTAATGTGTATGAATTTACATATGTGTATTTTTATGCGTACGTATGCTCTTATTTATATGGGACTAAATCGAGAATAACTGGTTTGATATAAAGAGATCAAACCTTAGCTGCCATTTGCATATTTATTTTCTGGCCGTATTCGCTGTCATGTCCAAGTGTTCTCCTTTGGAATGTTCTCATTTATTGTGAATTCTGAGCCAATTATTTCTAAGTCTTCTTAATATTCACAAATTCCTCTACATTGAAAAAATAGATGAATGAATTTAACCTGGTGTTTTGGTGTGAAATTCTGTCGTTAAAGCTTTATAAAACTTTAAGAAGAAGCTTTCACCAAGAGGCTTTTGGATGCTTCGAATCATTGATCGTGATAATGTCCCGTGGGATCTTGAGAGCCCAAAGCCTCTTGTTTATTCAGCTGGGAGAGACTCGGCATACCTGAGCGAGGTGATAACATGCAGAACATGCATTAACTGACCTGTTATTGTTTTGTGGTAAAGCAGGTTATATGTCTTTCTTTCATAATCCACGGGGATTTTGAACCAGGGTTGGCAATGATTAAATCAAACTGATTTAATCAAGTGATTAAATCATTGATTTTTTCGTTAGCAAATGATTTTTTTTATTTTTTATTTTTTTATTTATTTTTTTTTTAAAGCAGACATTGAAAAATCTGGCTTGGAGGTTAATAAAAATTTAAGCCGCATCTATTTATTTTGATATGAAAAAAATTGTAAGTACATACTTTAGGACAGAACTGGAAACCTAAAAGATAAATCAATAGTAATTCTGTCATGAAATACATTTTGGAAAAAAAAAGGATTGAAAAAATATCTAACAAATCAAGAAACCAAATAATAAAAAAAAAATCAAATAAAAAAAAAATGAAATTAACCACTAATTTTTATTATTTTATTTATTTATTTATTTTTTAATCACCAAACCCTTGGATTTTCGTATTTCAATTTAAAACGAGGCGTGATCCCATCTCCAGTGACCCATAAATGCAAACATATTCCTCACAACAAGGATCAAATAAAAAGGACACAAATTAAACACGTTCACATATTCTCAGTCACAAGTGGAAACACAAAAAAATTCAACAGAAATATACCCTCTATATTCAGTACATCAAATAAAATAAAACCTACTAAAATCTACTGACGTATAGCTCGTTGAAATGATAAAAATATGATATATTTTATTAGAAATAGTTTTTTGAACTGTTTAATATGCAAATTATTCATTTTCTACATTTTCATTCGTATAAATAAATAATAAATATCCTATCCTTAAATACCTTTATTTTTAACTCGCCGCGAAACACCTTTTTAGATCTTTCCTACCCCTGCAACAACAACAACAACAACAACAAAAGTAATTTGTAGGCTTACTCCCCGAGTAAGCGATAAAGAATTCCGTTTTGTTGAGAGCAGTTGACAATGCAACTTTGTCACTTTCCCTTCAAGAGAAATGAGTGGTTGTTTATTTACTATCATTAGAAAGTAAGGTTCAAGTGAAATGCAGAGAGGGAGAGAGAGAGAGAGAGAGAGAGAGAGAGAGTCAGCAGTCTTTCTAGTGCAGGTGCAAAAAGTGTTTGAAAAGAAGGATTTACAGAGGTCGTAATTTACGTGATGTTAGTACCTGCTTCCGGGGGGGGGGGGGGGGGGCAAGGTGGTTTCAGTCTCTCCTCCCCCCTCCCCCACTTGTGGCACCCAGGTTGTTTCGAATTACTCACGACTTAAGACTCCCGATACACGAAAAAAAACTATAGTTCTGTCTCTTCCTGGCCTTTGTTATTTAGAGAAGCAACTTGTTTGTTTCGCCTTAATATAGGCCACTGCCTCATTTTTTTTTTTTTTTTTTAGAAAATAATAATCTAATTTTATATTTCCTGTTCGGGTGATATCATTGAAGTATTTCAGTTATGTGAAATGTTATTTATTTGTCCCCAGAATCCATCGGCCGTAGGTAAAAGGGGGGAGGGGTAGGGAACGCAGTTTCATTTTTTTTTTCACTTTCACTTCTGCATGAGATTCAGGCATTCCTTTCTTCTTCTTGAGATCACGTATTGGAAAATTCTCGGGAAATGAACACTTCTCGGCCTTTAAAAAGCTTTTTATTTTGGACATAACCTCATGGCCACCACTCTTACAATTTTGGAAGAAAAGGCCGTATCCTTGGAAGCAAAACGTTGTTAGGACAGTCTTAACGCAAACAAACATACACACACACACACACACACACACACACACACACACACACACACACAACACGATCCTCATCCTGTTGACGTTAAACATTTTGTCGTTGAGGAAATAATATACTGGAAAAATTCTTCGGCATTCTTGTGGAAAAAAAAAAGAATGAACGAAATCTTTTCTTTAAGTCCATTGATTCCATCCTGCTCTACCGGGAAATCTACCTGGCATCATATTAGTATGACCACAGGCGAGACAGTTTACCCAAATCTTATACGTTTATGACCCCGTATGGGTAGTGCCGTCAATGCACCTCATTCGGTGTAATGTAGGCATTACTTAAGGTTCTTTGCAGTGTCCCTTCGGCCCCTAGCTGCAACTACTTTCATTATTTATACTGTACCTCCGTTCATATGCTCTTTCTATCATCCTACTGTTCACCCTCTCCTAACAATTGTTTCATAGTGCAACTGCTTTGTGGTTTTCCTCCTGTTAACCTTTCAAACCTTATACTGTCAATTTCCGTTTCAGCGCTGAATGGCTTTAGTTGCCCCAGTGCTTGGCATAATGCCGAAAATCTATATAAATCAAATCTAAATTAAACATTTATGGGGAAGATTACAGCCCCAGGGCTGTACTCTGTAAGGAAGAGCTGTTGATAAAAAGGAGATGAGTAGAGAAATAAATATATAGGATTAATATCTTCATAAATATCCAGTTGCTTAAAAATGGTGAAAATTTAATGGCATATTTGCCAAGCACTGTTGCTTTACGGCTTCTCTCAAACTGAATAGCTTTCGTATTAATAACGTTGCTAGGACACTCTTCCAAAGCTTAGCACTTTAGGGAGCAAGAGACTGCTGGATCGGCATAGCTAAAGTTTTTTATCGTGAAAAACATTCAAAAATAAAATCTGTTGTTGTTAGGAAAGAGTACTATATCACTTCGAGCAATTTTGTCCGAAAAAAAAAAGTCCCTTGAAGCTAGAATCATATTTCAGTCAGTCAATTAATTTAGCAGCAGTGTTGTTGTATGCACGGCCTCACACCCCTCCCCCTCCCCCCCAGTCCAATTAAAACGCCTCTACCTTCGGCTCAATTAATTTGGAACCGTGTTACCCACGAACTTCAATTATTGTGGGGAGATTTATCGCCCACAGTGCCTGTGCTGTGTGGGGGATCTAGGGATGCCTGGTTCCACGTACAGATTTATAGGTTTCAGTTAGATTTTATTTATTTGTGTTTTTATGTTCTTTTATAGGGAAGGCTGTATGACTTTGAATTCAGATGATTAGTATGAATCCCTTTTCTTGTGTATTGTGTAAATGCTGCTAAGTGTGCTTGAGTTTTATTGATTCGAACTACTTCTCTTGCTAGGCACGAAATGAAATATATATAAGTGTTCTATATAGTAAATTTCGTAATATATGATTTACTTTTTATGCCTTGTTTGTTATTACAAGTCATTTATTTATAGCTATTATTTTTGGGGAGTTGGGATCTCATTTTCCTTCAGTATTTTTGAGAATTCGTCATTTTTGATCCGTGAATGGAGTATAGTTAAGGAACTTTGGCTAGCATTTTACGTTATGGAGCATTTTGATGGCCCATGCCTCTTACTGGTTGTATAGATTACATGCATGTTACAACTATTTAACATTTATTCACTTTGGGTTTAGTGTGTTTTAACGCTTATATACTTGCTTACATACATATATATATATATATATATATATATATATATATATATATATAGAGAGAAGAGAGAGAGAGAGAGAGAGATAGAGAGAGAGAGAGAGAGAGAGAGAGAGGGGAATATTTTGCTATCTGATTTTCATGTTATTGTGAGAAATTAATTATGATGTGCAGTTGAGTCCAGTGCCCTACCCATGTGTGATAAAATGAGATGAAAGAAAGTTATTAACCCAAGAGTAGAGGTGACAAGAAACAGAGAAATTAACTAATAGATATCATTATATATACGTATGTGACATGGCGAAATCCCTCTTTTGTGAGACCGGAAACAGCTTGAGTCTTGTTTTTTAAATGACGTCACGGGCTGGGGGAAGGGGGGGGGGGCCGTCCCTGTAGCTTTTGTTGTGGCTGTTCCAGTTTCCTTGGGAACATCAAATATGATCCCTTCTCATGGGATTAAACGGACGCCCACTTCTTTTCCTTTATTGGTTTGCCAAAAGTTAAAACCATGGTTATTTTCGACTTGCCAGCCAAATTATCAAAAGCATTGCGATCTTCCCCCGTAGGGATTAGTGCCGTCGGTGCATCTCACGGGTACACTGTAGGTATTATTAAAGGTTTTTTGCAGCGTCCATTCGACCCCTAGCTGCAACCCTTTTCATTCGTTTTACTGTACCTCCATTGCTATTATCTTTCTTCTATCTTGCATTATCTTCCACTATTGTATAAAGTCTCTCTCTCTCTCTCTCTCTCTCTCTCTCTCTCTCTCTCTCTCTCTCTCTCTCTCTCTCTCTCAGAGTCGTTAGAGACACTGTGGTACCACTGACATATACTTTTTTTAAACGTCAGTTTTTCGGTTAACCGATTTTTGTAATAGAGAGGTATTTTGATCTTGGTGATACCCTGAGAAATCTCTCTCTCTCTCTCTCTCTCTCTCTCTCTCTCATGCTTTAGAAATACCGATCATTTCCTTTGATTTCAGATATTTTGAGATTTTTTTTTTATAACGAGTTGACGAGAAATTCAATCTCAAGCGTCGAATGAAACTGCCTTTGGGTGAAATAGTATCGACTTGTAATGTTCTGATTGAAGATGGATTGATGTAATACCCTATAAATCTGTGTCTGTGTGTGGGTGTTACATCTGGCGCGACAGTATCTTAATGGTTTGAATTGCATTTATTCTTTATTTCGTATTGGTATGTGTGCGACGGTTCAGCGAAATTCAGGGTATTGGAAATACATGGCATATCGGAAAACGTTTGAAAAGTAATGTGGTCCTGGAAAACAAAAGTAATATTTGTTTTTGAATGTCATGAAGTATACAAGGATTTGACTCAGTAACTCTTAAAAATTTTATATAACTCCCGATACTAGTCATAAATGCATAAACCTTAACGAAAGTGGAATTTCCTCGTTAGACGCTCTATAGTTTCCTAAATATAATGAGATATTTGAACCCCTCAGATTCCATCCACGAATGACGGAATGAAGTCAACAGATTTATCCCAAAATAGATGACAACACCTGGCATTCTATATTCTGGGAATATCAGACAGAAACTAAGTTATTCACAGAAACTTTAGACAACACAAGAGCTTTAGCCGAGCTGGAATTGGAGGAGATGCTGCCACAAGAAATTCCCCTCTTCTCAAAGAAGTCTTTCCTCCGTCAACGTAATAGTTCCACAATTCCCTTCTTGGGAAATTCTTACCGCGTTCCATTCTCAAAGAGACGCTTTCCCTTTTCTCTATTGTAACAGGTTCTTTGCTGCATTCCCATTTAGTCTTCAGATGCCTTTACTATTCCCCTTTTGTTATGGAATCATTCCCGTTTTTCAAAGGAATCCTCATCAGATCCGCATCATCTCCAAGAGAGCCTTCGCCGGTTCCCCTCTTTTCCAAGGAATCATTCCCCACATCTGTCTCCATGTTCTCGGAGGAATCCTCACCGTACTCAGATCATCTCCAAGAGATCCTTTGTCTGTTCCCCTCTTTTCAAAGGAATCATTCCCCACATCCATCTCCATGTTCTCGAAGGAATCCCCACCGCATCCCCATAATCTCCAATCCTGTTCCCCTCTTTTCAAGGGAACCATTCCCCACTTCCATCTCCATGTCCTCGAAGGAATACCCCACCGTATCCCCATCATCTCCGAAAGACCCTTCTCCCGTTCCCCTCTCATCAAAGAAATGCTCCCCTCTTCCCCCTCCACCCGGCCGTTCCCCTCGAAGCCTTCAGCGGCAGTAACCGTTTTGGTAATTGGAATTTTAGATGGCGGTCTTCCCTCGTGTCTCGTCAGTGGGTCTTCAGGTGTGCCTTTTACGTCTCTTGTCTTAGTGGCCTTTGGCCTCCAGGGAAGGCGATGGCTGTAGTCGTAAGGGTTTACAGCCCTAACGCAGTCACCTCTTACGATCACGTGCAGAATTCAGGAATAAGCGCCCTGCATAGACAGGGCAAATGTAATAAGTTTATAAACAATTTATAATTACACATTAGTACAATATATAATACATAATTATCTGGGAATATGCACGCTTGACGGAATGTTTGGTACTGACAGGACCCACGGAGATTGATGAAGATTTTAGCATATCAGTCAACTTTACTTGCAGTTTTGCATTGATATCAAGATTAGGTGAGGTTAGGTCTCATATTATCAACCAAACCTGTTGGTGTTTATGTTTATTTATCGACAAGTAAATGTATAACTATCAATTTTGATTACCAAAACACACACACAATCTCACACACACACATATTATATAATATATATATATTATATATATATATATATATATATATATACATATATATATATTTATATATATATACATACATATATATATATAGATATATATATTATATATATCTATTATATTATATAAAGAACTCGCCCTCGCAACTTGTTGACAACAGTCACCTCACACTACCATTAGCAGTTAGCCGTCTTTGTGTGGAAGGCCTGTTGTCATTCGCAACTACTAGATAAGAGACGATACATTTATATGAACTGCAATGATTGCCATTTTCTCGTGCACGAGAAAACTAACAACTTGTTCTAAGTTTGCGTAAGTTTTTAAAGATACTGTCCTGAAATATATTCATTCTTACATATGCATGTTTGTGCATGCATATTTTTTCCTGTTGATTTTGACGTATCTTCATTGTTGACATGTTGACAGACAGTTTACCTCTTTGGAGAAATACGTGTATATGGCGTATAGGAATTAGAGTAGCTTAATAACTGCAAGAAAGAAAATTGCTTCCACCGTTTTTACCTGTTTTTCCCTGGTGTCCCTTTTAGTAAGAGAATAAGTGACGTAAATACTGAAAACCAGCGATGCAGAAGTAACCTCGCCTTTTCCCCCTCATTTGCTAACCACTGTTAAGTGGGTGTGGAAATTGGAATGGGATTTTCGCCTGAATTCCATTAAGGTAACCCCCGTCCCATATTATTCCCGAAATGGAGAGTCGTTGTCGAGGAGGCTTAATTAAAGGCGGTGCAAGTCTGGCTTACCTGCTGGCAGGTAGGACGATATGCTTCTGCGAGATGCTTTTTCGAGGGTGTAATACAAGAAGTTTTTTCCTCTCTCTCTCTCTCTCTCTCTCTCTCTCTCTCTCTCTCTCTCTCTCTCTCTCTTCCCCTTTGCCTTCCCCTTCCCCTTCCCCCTCCCGCTCCGCATTTTGTTTGGAGGGAATGAGCGAGGTTATTCTGAGGTTATGTTTGTTTATGCTGATTACAGGGTTATTGAAGAGAGGAATAGGCTGCCTTCAACGGCACTCTCGATGTTGCAATGCAAATTGGGTGGCGTTAAATGTGTTCCTGAGGTTTTGGTGTGAATGTGGTGCGTTGTCTTTTTACCATTTTGCTTGCAATGAACGACGCTGATTAAGGGAAAAAGTTTCTTTCTTTAGGATTCGCGAGCAGTGCTCAAACTTTGGTATATTTTTATTATTTGTATCTTTATCACTTAAATTCTATGTTAACTTTTATCCACGAGAGAAATTGTATGAATACAATGCTCGTGCATATTCCCTGGTGAAAGAGTATATTCGAACATGTTTCCCTGCCATAAAATTTTGACCAGCGAGAAGCACCTTTAGAAAAACAAAATTCAGCTTTTCATTAGTTTCATTGAATATATAGCTGATGGTTTTATAAGAATATATGTAAACACGCACACACACACACACAATGAGTGTCTTGGATGAAATAAACAGACGTGTAGTAAGTCAGAAGTATATTGTTAGTTGCAAAGTAATGTTTACGTTTTCTTTAATATTCGAAGATATATTTTATATCCATTCTTTATGGTGCTGCAGTTTATTACTGAACTTTTGATATTCTGGATATGTTTATATGCAAAGTGGTGCAAGGGCGACTTGATGCATAGTCATGAAGGGCCACGATTATTATGGAAACCGTATTTTCGAGAAAGGAAAAGGGAAGAACTGTCTGTCTGCAGAGTCTTTTTGTCTCATCCTACATCTAAGGCATTGTCGTGCCGTCTTAGATAAAGAGAATTATGTCAGCCCTCACTTTTATCCTGGTCACAGACATTTACTCTGTGGATGCTTATATATGGCAGAGAGAGAGAGAGAGAGAGAGAGAGAGAGAGAGAGAGAGAGAGAGAGAGAGAGATATCCGCCGAGGTAGACAAGCTCA
>NC_087202.1:68863021-68875521 GCF_015104395.2 Macrobrachium nipponense | reverse complement strand
TGACTCTTTGCATCCGGAGAACAGGAAGTGTGTTTTGTAGCTTGGCGTGCTGATGCTGTTCGGCTTATAGACGCTCCCTGCGGCAGAAAGTGTCGAAATGCTGTTGCGATACCGTATGGTGAACTTCGGTCACTCATAAATAGGCAGATTGCCGTGTGTCGTCACACACACACTATACAGCTACTTTTACGTAGACTGTTGCTTGTGAATTTCGTCGTAATTTTAACATTTATTTTGTTACAATTTTATTAAAAGGTTACTTACATTTTGTCCATATGTCATAGGTCATAGAATGCGAGTCTCTCTCTCTCTCTCTCTTCTCTCCTCTCTAAGAGGCAGATAAAATGAGGACGTCTCCTTTTCTTCAGAAAAGGGAAACTCAACACCGAGTCCATATTGAGTGTTATTAATTTGGAGATTCACAGCCTGTTCTAAGGAGTTCTGAAGATCGTTTCGTGGAAGGTTTGGTGTGCAGGTTTCATTCACGCAACCACTAAATTTGCATTTGAAATATTTTCTAACAGATTGACATTATAACTTTGGAAGAAACGAACGAGTCAACATATTTTGCTATTTTAGTGAACCAGACATGACAAAAAAAAAAACTGCCTTTCATGCAGATTTCCTTCTGAATTGTATTGTTTCTTATAACTGAAAATTGAGATAAATTGTACAAATGTCACATGGGCGCAGTAGCTTAGTCTCTCAAAGCAGTATTAGGATTCATCATTCTGTTATTATTATTATTATTATTATTATTATTATTATTATTATTATTATTATTATTATTATTATTATTATTATTATTATTATTATTATTATTATTTCGAAGATGAACCCTATTCATATGGAACAAGCACACAGGGGACATTGACTTGAAAATCAAGTCTTCAAAGAATACGGGAATCATGTCAAGATTAGCGAACCCACGTTTTTTTCAAGATTTGTATATATATATATATATATATATATATATATATACATATATATGTACACACATATATATAATATACATATACATGTAAATCAAAGTGGTATAATATTGTCTTGAAAAATAGTGGTTTCGCTAATCTTGACATGATCCGAACATAGTATTCACTAGAAGTGATGGAAGATAATAGGAAATACAGGAAGAAGTGTTAATGAAGTAAATGGTTAATAACCTCAAATCACTCTTAGTTAATTATGTTAATGCTAAGCAGTGATGCCACATGTCGGTCAAGAGTGGAGCCCTGTGGCTTGCTGGCCATCAACGATGTTATAAGCGTTACACTCATGAAGCTGGAGAACGTTAGACCTTTTTTATTGCTTGTGTTATCTAGATCAGGTGTTCTTAACAGTGGGTATATACCCCTTGGGCGTATGATTACCACATGCCGGGGGTATGGAACTTGATCTCTGGATATTTGTATACATTTGATTTTAATGTCAAGGTATACATGGGTACATTTTGTAAATAAATAACTATATAAAACTATAAATACTTTTAATTTTCTTCTACTTTCTATTCCCTGCTGTTCATACCTAAACTATGTATTGAACTAATTATATTAAGTTACGCTGTCAATTAATAGGACTTAAGTGAAGCAAAGGGGGTATGGATCTGTATTGGGCAGTTCATTAGGGGTCTGGAGTCATCAAAAGGTTAAGAATCCCTGATCTAGATAAGGGCAGCTGGGATGTTTATCAGGAGTATTAAAGACTGTATATTACTCATGTAAAAACACTGGGTTAAGTAAGGGCACGTACCCAAGGTGAAGTGTGTTAAATTATAAATGCCGATAGGAGGGTATAGTAGCAACTTAGTCATTGAAATGCTTCTCGTCACGTAAACTGGTTAATCATTCGTGTTTGGGAGAAATACTTCGTAGTTTGAAACCTCAAGTAAATCTTGCCGAGCAAAATCAATAATTTAACATAAGTACAACTTGATGAGTGTGTGTATGTGTGTGTAAGTGTGTATATATATATATATATATGAGTTATGCATATATATATATATATATATATATATATATATATATATATATATATATATATATAGAAGACTTGTAGGAGGAAGTACATCTCAGGTGGTCCTTAAAATACTTTTATTACAACGTTTCAAAACACAAAGGTTTCATTTTCAAGCTGTAGGGACATAAAACAATAAAATTAATATTAAAAGCGCTAAATTACAAATAAAAGGCATAATACATTATAAAAGACAAGATAAAAAAAAATTAAAACTAGTTAGCAGAACCAACCATCAAGAGAGAAAGGAAAGACAGAAGTCAGAAGGAACAAACCAGAAATGACCGGCAACAGCTCACGTTAGGTAAAGAGTTGTCGAGGAAGACTGCGTGTTCAATTGAGGAACAAGCTGTTTAATAAACAAGGACTCCAGAATATTGGAATTTATTTTAATTTCAATCTTACTTATATTTACTAAACAAAACAATTATTTAACAACCAAAACAACTTACATTAAAGAATAGATCCACTAATAAAACTTTGTGACATTGCCGTACATTACCTTTTTCCCTAGACATGGCCAAAGATACATAATAATGTAAAGCACTTATCACAAATGTTGACGTTGACGTTGACGTGTTCCAAAATTGTCGTTGTCTTGGAGTTAGAACGTTCAGTTTTGTTCAGGGTTAATTTCCTATTACAATGTAGATGCCGGCCTTGCTAATGAGAAACTCTTACTGTAACTGTTCGCCGTGGCTGTGGTAACCTCCGAGGTAATTTACTTCTTACCTTTGACAGGTACATATTACGCACGCGCGAACTTAAGACCTATTAGGCAATTTCTAGTTTAAGTAATTTAATTCATAAGTTTAATTTTATTATTCATTTTACTTATCATTAACGCTAATAGTTACTATACTAAGTAGCATTAAGTTATTTACTTTTAACTTATTAAGAAAAATAGAAAGCTTCGAGTGAAGCTAACGACCGAATGGCTATTCCCCACAGTCGGACACAAATATCAATCCTTTCTGATTTCTAACACACTCCCCGCAAAGGATTGCGATTATAGAATTGCAATGAATATCTTCATTAACCAAACATTATTTATTAAGGCCACCTTAAATCTGGCTACTGCGTTAAACAATTATTTCCAACAACGCTAAATAAAAGTATGGCCAAGTTACTTTAGTATCATCCTCACGTTACTAAAAGTGTAGCATTTTAACTTAAGTCTTCACTTTATTTTAAGTGTAGCATTTATTTAAATTTTTTTTACACCAATTTTAACTTAGCTTAGTTTACTATAGCTATCTCCTAATTTTACTTCTTGTTTACATATTTAGTTTATTATTTATTACCTAGAAAGTAATTATTTGCAATGCCCTTAATCCTTGTTTAAAGTTAAAGAATAAAGCATTTAATAAAATATATCCTCACACTGAAAAAGTTTCGAGTGTGTAGCATTTTAGTCAAATAAAAACTTTATTATTAGTAATTACAGAAATAATATACTGAAAAGCAGTATTTACAAATTATCTAAATTTTCCCTTAGCATTCTTTCAAATCTTTCGGTAGCCTTTCTCTTGGGTCTTACAGACCTTTCGCCTTGTTCAACGTGAATAGATTCAGGTTTATTTATACTGCCTGTTTCTACCTCAATTTCCATTGAATTATCTCTGGTTTGCCTTTCTCTTATAGCATGTGTCACTGACAGTTCCATAGGATAAAGATTACAAATAGAATGATATTCTATAGCCCCATTAGCTTGCTTTAGTTTCACTGACCTAATTTTATTGTCAAATCCTAATATTAATTCTAATACCTTACCCATCATCCAAAATGGTCTGGGCTTATTAATAGCTTTAATTAGGACAATGTCACCAACTTTAATTCTATTTTCCCATTTACTTTGGTACAAATTTCTGCTATGTTCTCTCAGGCTTAAGAGATAATTTTCATACCATAATTTCTTAAAATTTTCAATAATTTCTTCCTGTATTTCTACAGTTCTCTCTAAAGAAGGTTGACTAGAATCGTCCAACCAAACATCACCATCATCTTTTCTCAAAATGAGGGATGAATTACCATGCAATTTGATAAAGGAATTTGGAGTTATAAACTCTAAATTTTCTGAGTCTTGATCTATATGTTTAAAGGCCTGGAATTTATCGCTAATTGAATATTAGAAAGGGTAGTTAATAATTCAAAGTAAGTTAATTTAGATCTTCCTATTACTTTATAAAGACAATTCTTTAACACTCTAATCAATCTCTCCCAAGCAGAACCAACCCATGCTGAATATAAAGGAATTTTAATGTGTTTGATATTAAATTTTCTTAATTCAGATTGAAATTCCTGCGACTCCAAAGACCTTTCAAGGATACTTCCACCCTTGAGAAAAGACTTAGCGTTGTCACTGTACAGGCATTGTGGTATTGTGTACATATTACTAAATCTTTGGAAAGCGAGAACAAATTTTTTAGTGGACATGTCTGGTAACAATTCAAAGTGCACAGCGCGCACGTTAAGACAAGTGAAAACTAATATGAACATTTTTGTGGTCTTACCACTCAACTCATCCCTAACCCAAAGGTGTCCGGTGAAATCAATACCTACATGCTGAAAAGGCTTGACTATTCTTATGTGGTGTTTAGGCATATCTGTAAACTTCGGGTATCTGTAAGCTAAGGCATTATATTTCCTACATATATTACAACTACTCAGCTCAGTCTTTACTGCTGACCTACCCTTGGGAATCCAAAATCCCTGTTCCCTAAGGTAGTTTAATGTAGTGCCTATTCCTAAATGCTGTACCTTCAAATGACAATGCTTTATTAACAATGAGGTAAACCTATGCTCTTTAGGAAGTAATACTGGATTATGAACATCAAAGTCAAAGTACAAACACTTAGATATTCTTCCCCTAGACCTAATTATACCCTTTGAATCTAAAAATAAATTTAAATTGGACACTAGAGGAGGTATATTATTAGTAATATTGGCACTGCTTTGTAAAAAATCTAATTCTACTGTAAAGTATTCTTTCTGTGCAATTTTCACCCAATACTCTAAGGCTTTCTTTTTAGGATCACCACCCTTTAATCTACTACAAAATTTGAACAAGTAACTGGTAATTCTTAACAATTGTTCATAATTTGACATTTTATTTATATTGAGAATACCAGCATTTACTTTATTTATTTGCATAGTGCATACTGTACTTATTTGATGCTTATAATAAGGCGAAATGCTCAATAAAGGGTAAAGAGCCACTTGTCAAAATCATTACTCAACCATTCTGGACCTTCTAGCCAATAAGTTGATTTACTTAAATATTTAGTATAGGATAAACCTCTGGTGATCATATCAGCAGGATTTTCTTCTGTATTTACATAGTGATATAAGACAGGTAGTTTAAATAGCTTAGATATTTCAACTTTAAGACCATCTGCCTCAGTACTCTATTTCTAACAAATTTAGATTTTATTTTAGTTCTCTGGTCAATAGCCAATTTAAAACCAAAACTTGAGCATCAACACAAATATTAATGAATTGAAAATTTATATTATTGTAGGCTTCTATTAAAGAAGGTAAACATTTAAAAGCTAGAATTACTCCCATTAGTTCCAAAGTGGGGACACTATGCTCATTTCTCTTATTCAGTGGAGCCAATTTAGATTTGGAGAAACAAATAAGAACTTTTCATTTTGATTAACCGCATAGGCCACAAACCCATAGCCTCCACAGAGCTATCACAAAAAATGTGAAGACCATACGAGTCTAGTTCATTAAGGGACTCTCTAGGAAATTTAAGTTCAGATAACATTTCAAAATCTCTACTAATAATTTTCATTTCCCCACAAAGTCTTTAGGTAAATTTTGATCCCAACCAACATCTAATTTCCATATTTTTCTCATTAAAATTTTGCCTCTTATTGTTACAGGAAGGACTATATTTAAAGGATCAAATATTTAGAAGTTTTGTGACAATACTTTTCTTTTTGTGTCTGCTTCTGGGTCTATTTTACAAGGCGCAAGACTAAAGAATCATTATTTACGTTGAATCTATAACCCAATACTTTATCCTCTTCGCAAGAATGTTCAACAAGTCTATTATCAGACGACATTTCTTCTCTCAACTCTACACAATTGGAGTTCCAAGACCTTAAATAAAGCCCCCTTGTTCCATCCTATCATTAGCTTGCTTATACAAATTTTTTCATTTCATCAATGTTGTTACCAGTTACAAGAAGATTGTCTACATAAAGTTATTAGTTAATATTTCTTTACACTTATCATCAGGTACTTTCTGCATGATGTTTCATAACAAATTTAATATAAAAGGTGAAGAAGTGTAACCAAAAACTATTGTTTTGTAGCGATAAGATACTAATTTATTTCCCCGTTTCCAAAAGAAACAAATCTATTTTTATCCACTTCATTTTTTAATTTAATCATCAAAATGGCTTGTTTGACGTCACTCAACATTACATATTTTATTAGTTCTAAAGTAAAGAGCAATTTCAGTATTGAGCCCATTAAATCTATCCCAGGATAAGCTGCTTCATTAAGTGAAGGCAATTCCCTGTAAGTTTTTTAAAGAACAGTTAAATACTGGCCTGATTTTTGTGGTAACTGCTCTTTCTAATTTTTTATAACTGGTCTATGGGGAATCCATATATACTTATGTAGTCAGAAGGACTTACTTTAATTTCCTCGATTATACCATCCTCGAGTTGTTTATCAAAAACTTCTGGTATTTGTCAATGAGACCCTTTTTACCAAGATACTCTACTGTTCTGTCTCCCCCCCCAATACCTTAAGTGAAACAAAATGATTAGATGGGACGCTGTCAATTTTATCAGTATACCAGGGCAATTCTACATGATAAAATCCATTATCAAAAGAGATCCCCTCTCTAAATCTGTCATTTGTTCTTTATCAAAGGAGACCAATTCTTTTTCACACTTTTTTATTCCCAAGGATTCAAGGACTGACTAAAAAAGGTGTTCGAGTCCATTGTCTACCTCACTGTCTTCTAATATATGCTCTATGGATTGAAATAAGATTTTAGAGATCCATTACTAAATTTACCACGCTTTTTTGTTTTAACATTCCAGTGTTTTCTTACTAACCATGGAGTCCATATGGCTCTACTCTCTGCCTCATCCAAAAAGTTGAGCACCAATTACCTACAGGAGCTACTCTATTTATTTACACGACTAAACAAGCTCCACCCAACATTTTAGTCCAAGTTACCGAAGGTAAAAACTGAATGATATCTATTCCTAACAACATGTCAAACCTTCATACTTTCATGGTTTCTGTGGTCACAAAAGTCTCATCCAATAAAGCAATATTATTTTCTTTAAATTTATTTATTATTTGATTCATGCCAGGCACTTCAAAGTTTATATTGAGCGATTTGTCAACTAATAAAGGTATGAATAATTTAAATTATTGTTTATAATTTTAATTCCAGTAGGAACATTTGCTTGAAGCCCTTAGTTTCTTGCCCTATATATGTGCTTACATCACATTCCAAAGCATACAACGCCTCTACATCCTGACAAAGATCTTTAGCTGCAGATTCGGAAATATATGACCGCTGACTGCCAGTGTCAAACAAACATCTGACTTTCCTAGCCTTTTTGCCATTTCTTAAATACAAAGTCATAGTGGGTAAAATGTGAGATGCATCAAAACTTCTTTGAGCAAAACATAAGCTTACGTTAGTTTTATTAGTTAGTTCGGCTTTTATTCAAAGAAGGGCACAATGGAGTTATGTGTTTCCCTCTTTCTACACAACAGACATTCAAACCTTAACTTATTTTGTTTCCCGTAACATTCATTGTCTTCGTGCCCTGAACCAGCGCATCTAGTGCATAGTGAAAGTTCCTTCAGTCTGGCCAATCTATCATTATAATTATTAAAGTTAACACATTTTCCCAAAGTATGGCCTTCAGCTGCACACAATTTACAAATTAACTTAGTTACTTTATTTGCAAATTTAAAATTTTGTTTTGAATCTTACTTACACCTACCTTATTTTCTTTAGGTTTAAACGAACTGCTAGGACTAGGTTTACTAGAGGTTTTAGTGAGGGTCTTTTTTCTATTGGAAACAGTTTTAGATAAAGTTTGTTTTGATAATTTCATTATAATTAGAAAGAATGTCAGATATATTAGGATAATTGGTATTTAATTTGTGAACCAACTCTCTCTTTACTGGTGTTTGGAGTTTATTAAATACTATATGGCTCACAAATTTATGCCCAGAGGACCCCACTTCCCAATAAATCATATTATGTGCTTTCAATTCATGCAGATAGGATTTGATTTCGTTGAGGTAAACTTTCACCGACGAGAATTCTTGATCATATTCAGCACTTGGTGCAGCACTCAAAATGTTCTTAAAAGTCTCGTCAACAATATAATCTACGTCAAGGAATTCTTCTTTTAACATTTCAATTGCCAAGTGGTAGTTACGGTCAGAAATAGTCAAATGCTTAACTACCTTCAAGGCATAGCCCCTAAGGTACCCATGTAAATATATTTGTTTGGCAGAATCGGACAGATTTTTTCTGGACCCAATGACATTATTAAATTGATTAAGGAAAGAATTGAAAGCAAATTTATCTTTCTCCTCTCCACTAAAGTTTCCACATTCTAAAGGAGTGGGGTTTCCCATCGACATATTCATTCTAGACATCATTTCTAAAACTTTATCGGCAGATAAGTTGCTAGAAGCCCCACTTAACTCACTTATGAATTGTTCATATTGGTCGAGCTCTATACTAACCTGAATGCTATATTCTGCCTGACTATCTAACTCCTCATTATAATATTGTTCATCACTGTTCATTATTTCATGTGTCTCCAAAACATTATTAATTTTTTCATCAAATTGTTTAACCTGCTCGATCTCTTTTTCGATTTCAGTTATTTGAGTCTTACAAAAGGAAGAAGTCAATTTATTATCACCATGAAGCTCCGTTAGCTTCTTTAAATAAACAGTTACCTTCCGTTTGTGTATTCCCTGCATCCTCCTCAAGGAGGATATATATTCATAGGGTTAACAAACTCTTCCTCTTTATCAGACATGATTAACTAATTATACTCGATAGATTTAGTATCAATAGCCTGCAAATATTTAAAAGATAACACCCCACCTAAAGTTATCGATGTTTACGGGTTACCTAGTACATTATATATGAACATGAAATAGATTATAATACATAATATAAGTTACTAATTACGTCGCACTTGAGTTCCATATTGGTTACCATTCGAAATACCGAGCGACAGTTAGCCAGTTAGCCGTTTCTAAAAAATCACTTACTTCACCGAACGATAAACACATATTTACCTCCGAAATATTATATGGAATACACGACAATTTTGGAATTATATTGGAATTTATTTTAATTTCAATCTTACTTATATTTACTAAACAAAACAATTATTTAACAACCAAAACAACTTACATTAAAGAATAGATCCACTAATAAAACTTTGTGGTATTTCTACAGAAGCAGTCCGCACGGACTGCAAGGAACGTAACCGCGGATACGACATCCACTAGGGATTGGGGCGTCCAATGTATTTCGCCGTGTTTAGTACTGTCACCTGCGGGTTAATTACGGTCGTCCGAATAAATATTACTTTAAATTCTTGTTTAGGAGGTAAAACTACATTGAAAAACCGCAACTGCCATAGTCTAGGCCGCTGCGGATAAGTACCCTAGATCTACCAACTTTGTGACATTGCCGTACATTACCTTTTTCCCTAGACATGGCCAAAGATACATAATAATGTAAAGCACTTATCACAAATGTTGACGTTGACGTTGACGTGTTCCAAAATTGTCGTTGTCTTGGAGTTAGAACGTTCAGTTTTGTTCAGGGTTAATTTCCTATTACAATGTAGATGCCGGCCTTGCTAATGAGAAACTCTTACTGTAACTGTTCGCCGTGGCTGTGGTAACCTCCGAGGTAATTTACTTCTTACCTTTGACAGGTACATATTACGCACGCGCGAACTTAAGACCTATTAGGCAATTTCTAGTTTAAGTAATTTAATTCATAAGTTTAATTTTATTATTCATTTTACTTATCATTAACGCTAATAGTTACTATACTAAGTAGCATTAAGTTATTTACTTTTAACTTATTAAGAAAAATAGAAAGCTTCGAGTGAAGCTAACGACCGAATGGCTATTCCCCACAGTCGGACACAAATATCAATCCTTTCTGATTTCTAACAAGAATTGTCAGTAGTTTGCCATTCGGTGCCCGTCCCAATATTTCAAAATCTTTGTATTGTATATTCAGCTTGCATTTATTAGCGTGTTGTCTGATATTAGAAAATTCTGGATTAGCAAGTTTGTTACCAGTTCTATAGCTAACGCCCTTATGGCAATCAATTCTGACCCTCAGTAACCTCTGTGTGGATCCCACGTAGGTCCCCAGATTACATCTAGGGCAATTAAACTTGTACACAACACATGAGGTCATCAAAGGGTCAAGTTTATCCTTGAATTTAAACAAACTACCTAAACTGAGTGGGTTTGTTGGGATGATATTAAATCTAATAGCTGGTATATAATCAAATATGAGTTTTCTTAGTGCATCGTAGAAATTTTTGTCATGGATTAAAGGTACATTTGCATAAAATGGAAGCTTAGGCACAGTAGGTAAGGAGACTTTTGGGATGAAAACGTTATTAAGAAGTTTACGAACATACCCGTGAAAAAGTGTAGTGGGAAAATAATTGTTGGTAAAATATTGACGTAAAAAGTTGATTTCTTCGTGAAAAAATTCCCAACTAGATGTCAATGAGAAGGCACGATGAAGTAATGTGGATAAAGAATTTAATTTAAAACCATAAAAACAGTGACTATAAAAATTTGAACCTAATCCTGTAAAAGTTCCCTTCCTGTAAACTGAAGTATTAAAATGATCATATTGTCGTAAGACTAAAACATCTAAGAATGGTAGTTTATTATCACTTTCGCACTCCATAGTAAATTTTATATTTGGGTGTGCCGTATTAATGAAATGAAGAAACCTTTCAGCATCGTACTTGGATTTAAAAAGCGCGAAGGTATGGAATGTTTTGTTTCAAATGTCCGGTTGGTTCACGAGAGGAAACTGTCTAAACTTGGTATCAATATCCCTATTTTCAACTCTAACAAGAAAACTGTGTTCAACTTCTCTAGTTATAATCTAACAAAGAGGGAAGAATTCCTGTTGTCTTTCGGTTTGGATTTCGGTTTGCCCTGTTACAAACCCAGTTACAACCAGTTTTATAGCTCACTAGAACGCTTTTCCAGGTTGATCAATCTAACATTAATTTCGACATTTCAGGATTACGTACAAAATTACAGGTTCTAGCACAAAATACCTTTAACAAACTTACAACCCATTGGACTCCTTTTTTCTCCAGAAAAGACTTGTACATACTTAAGAAACTAGCCAAGAATGACACCATAGTTATCACTCGCCCAGATAAAGGCAAGGGTGTTGTGTTAATGAATAAATCTGATTATGTTAATAAGGTTGAAAGCATTCTAAATGACAACACGAAATTCAAACTCCTAGGTAAGCCAGACTTTGCCAAACCATTGTTTTTAGAATTGAAGATCGGATCAATAGATTTTTAAAGTGTCTTAAAGATAAAAATATTATATCTGAAGAAAAGTACCATTCTCTCTATAGTACCGTTCTACCTATGGCATTATGGTATGGACTTCCTAAAACACACAAAGAAGGCCTTCCATCAGACCTATACTAGCGTCATATGATACCCCGAATTACAGGTTAGCTAAGTTCCTTGTTCCCTTGCTTTCCGCCCACGGACAGAAAATGAATATAACATCAAAAATTCCTTAAACTTCAAAGAAGCCATACTTAGCCAGGACTCAGACCTCTTTATGGTCAGTTATGACGTTGAGTCTCTGTTTACCAATGTACCTGTGAATGAGACTATTGAAATTATTATTAATAAACTCTTTCCTGAAACTGACTCCCTTTTTTTTATAATTTTAATAAATCTGATTTTAAGAAACTACCTTGCAACTGGCAGTGCAGGACACTGCCTTCATTTTTAATAATAATTGTTACACTCAAATCGATGGTATGGCTATGGGTTCTCCATTAGGGCCCATATTTGCAAGCATTTTTATGTGCTCCCTGGAGGAGCATTTTTTAGACACCTGTCCCTTTGAGTTACCATCCGCTATTCTACAAAAGGTACGTTGACGATACCTTCGCGCTTTTTAAATCCAAGTACGATGCTGAAAGGTTTCTTCATTTCATTAATACGGCACAGCCCAAATATAAAAATTTACTATGGAGTGCAAAAGTGATAATAAACTACCATTCTAAGATGTTTTAGTCTTTACGACAATATGATCATTTAATACTTCAGTTTACAGGAAGGGAACTTTTACAGGATTAGGTTCAAATTTTTATAGTCACTGTTTTTATGGTTTTAAATTAAATTCTTTATCCACATTACTTCATCGTGCCTTCTCATTGA
>NC_087202.1:68838021-68853021 GCF_015104395.2 Macrobrachium nipponense | reverse complement strand
ATTTCAAATGATTTCGTCTATGAGATTGCAACAATTTCGGTGAATGGAAACTCAGGGACAATGCCAAAGCTTTGGCTGTATAGAGTAATTATGTATTTTGTATTTTTATGTTAAAAGAAAATATACCTAGAATGAACCCAATTTATTGTATTCCCGCATTTCAGTGAATAAAATCTTTATTTATAAAAATATATGCGTGTGTGGGAGGGTTACACACACATGTATATATATATATATATATATATATTGCATGTATGTGTCTCTAATACATGCTTGACTTTTACTATAGCGAATTAGGACACAAAATATCATATCGTATTCACTATATACCATAAATAAATCGAGGGGAATTTTAATTGCTATGCGACTCTATCCCGGCCAAGATTCGAAACTGGGAATACGGTTTACATATATATATATATATATATATATATATATATATATATATATATGTGTGTGTGTGTGTGTGTGTGTGTGTGTGTGTGTGTGTGTGTGTGTTGTGTGTGTGTGTGTGTGTGTACATTCGAATTTGAATGTTATGTTGTCCTGAGATGGGTACTGGTACTGGGACTTATCAGTCAAAATTTCCGTTGGGTGTAAGATATAGTGGAATGGGTAGGAAATTGCATTTGAATCTTGTTTGTATGTGTTTTTAATCTGCGGTATTTGTTTTCCATTGTGGAGAGAAAAGGGATTTTAATTTCATTAGTGTTTTTTCTCCGAGTTTCGATGCTTAACACAAATTTATAGATAGGTTTACTCTCAGTATGAATATTCATTGCATTTGAAGTATACATTATTATTGGCCAAGGACTAAGTTGTAGTTGTTTGCATGCGTTCATAATTTCCAGGGTTCATGAAGTAGCTGTTATTAAATAATAAAAGAAGTTCTATGTAAGATCTGATTCTACCATAGAATTGTTGTTAATCCTCGTGAATTGCTTTTGTGATGTATTATGAAGTTTCTTCCCGGTTTGTTGAAGTCAGCTATGAAGTACGTACGTTTTCTTCAGTACCTGCTTCGTTTTCTACGTTGTATTGTAAGGGTAACGAAAGTAAGTGGACTTCTTCTTCTTCTTCTTCTTCTTCTTCTTCTTCTTCTTCTTCTTCTTCTTATTATTATTATTATTATTATTATTATTATTATTATTATTATTATTATTAGCAGTAGTAGTAGTAGTAGTAGTAGTAGTAGTAGTAGTAGAAGTATTATTATTAATAACAATAATAAAACGTAGAGTAAAATACCTTCAATAATTGAGGATAGAAACAGAGAATGCACTCTGATCTTAATTTTTTTCCAATGAATTCATTCCTTGCGGAATAAGGATGACCTTGTCGAGGCCCTTCCATTGTTATTTTATACATAATGACGGAATAATTATATCATCCTCTCTCTCTCTCTCTCTCTCTCTCTCTCTCTCTCTCTCTCTCTCTCTCTCTCTCTCTCTTCACAGCAATGTGCAAATATTAAACTAATCATGAATTCACCAGATTATACGCAAGATGGAATAAAATCCTTGCTGGCATAAGGCCTTCTTGACCACACATCAACAAGAGTTCGAAAAGATTGTCACTGTTTATTAGCATTGATGTCTGACCCTGGGATCGATACGGTGTGTGCCTTCTTGTAAACTTTTGTCATTAAAAATCAAGTGTTGGACCGGTTCTTATAAACCTCCCTCTGTTATAATTGTTGTCATGAGATTGTCCTTCGTTTAGTTTCTCTCTCTCTCTCTCTCTCTCTCTCTCTCTCTCTCTCTAGCTGGTTGACTGATCTAAGTATTTCGTCGTGTATATCATCCATATTATTATTATTATTATTATTATTATTATTATTATTATTATTATTATTATTATTAAGTTACACAAACGAATTGTATATTATATATATATATATATATATATATATATATATATATATATACACGTATATTTGTGTGTATGTAAATGTGCATATACCTGTACATATACATACATATATATATGTGTGTGCGCGCGCGCGCATGGGTTTGTGGGTGTGTATATGTATGTATATTGAAAACTTGTATAATGAAAAAAAAAAAATCCTATGATATCAGATGTCTTATCATCATTATTATGTGGGCGACGTGTGGTAACCAGTGGAAAATGAGGAGTAAAAAAAAAAAAAAGAAAAAAAAAAGTTATACGAAACTTGAGTTTTGTAATTCAATAAAGGTAGCAATTCCCTCCATATCAGAAGAGTACCTGGTGGGGAGAGAGGTCGTCGTTTGGGTCGTGGAAAAAACTTCCTGTTGCTCTTATGTAACTCGAGAGATGTTTGAGTGGCGGCAAAATGGGCGCCTCGTGTCGTGTATCGGATGGTGTCACGAGAGAGAGAGAGAGAGAGAGAGAGAGAGAGAGAGAGAGAGAGAGAGAGAGAGAGAGTCCCCTTACCTTGAATATGGATGAGTTTGTTAATTGTTATTTTTAGTTTTATTTTTAATATTTTATTGTTGTTATTTTTATTTTTAATTTGATTATAGTTGTTTTATAGTTTTTAATATTTTTTAATGCCCTATGCGTGTATATGCACATTTATGTACGTGTGTTTGGTGTATATGAGTTTCCTCACTTCCTCACATGCACCAACAAGTATGTTTTGTTTGTGCAAGGCAAAGGGAGGAAGTTCTCCTCCCACACATTGGCTGTGAATGCAATTTAGGTGTTAACATCCCTAGTTTTACAACAAGGTATGCCTGTGTAAGCGAAAGAGTGAGAGAGAAAGAGAGAGAGAGAATTTATCGTCATGAATGTGTATGAAAATTTGCGTATGTGTATATGAGATTGAGTGCTGCATAGGACTGACGTCCTGCCTCTGCTCACCTTGAAGCGTAATTGATAATAAGTAACAAACAAACGCACGTTGGCGAGACTACCTTGAAAATGATTGCAAATCGATTATTGTGACACACGTCGAAAAAAAAAAGGTTAGGGAAAAAGAACTTAATGGCTTCCTCGGGCAGAAGCGGAAGGAAGTGCATTTGTAACTGGATGTTGTAATTTTGGGCTGATTGGTCTGGTGGTGATCGTGCCCTGTGATGGAAGGGGCCGGGAATGTGGCTCTCTCTCTCTCTCTCTCTCTCTCTCTCTCTCTCTCTCTCTCTCTCTCTCTGCGTACGTGTATTGCATTATTCTAAGTTCTGTGCAGAGTACTGTTTTTTTATCGTTTTAACCATTTTATTATCCATAATTTTATTTCGAGTGGAAACGTTATTACTCTTCTAACACAAACAAAAGAGTCCCCTCTCTCTCTCTCTCTCTCTCTCTCTCTCTCTCTCTCTCTCTCTCTCTCTCTCTCTCTCTCGTCACATGTAGACCGCATTAGTCTTGGTTCTCTGCAATAAGTACTTTTTTATCTTCTTATTTTTTGAAACTATGTTGTATATAATTATTTTGAGTCGAAACTTCAGTAACCTTCTAAAAAAATTAACCTCTCTCTCTCTCTCTCTCTCTCTCTCTCTCTCTCTCTCTCTCTCTCTCTCTCTCCTTGGTGCGTGAACTTTGCGTTAACAAGGTAACACTAACAAGTTCCATCGACCTTGCCAGAATACAAGGCACTCATAAGTGATGGTTGGATGGATGCTTTGAGAGAGAGAGAGAGAGAGAGAGAGAGAGAGAGAGAGAGAGAGAGAGAGTTTGTCTTTGAGGTCACCGGAACCCTTTCAGGATTCCTCTTGGTGAGTCATGCCTGTAAACGTCAGGTGCAAATGCAAAAAAAATAGAGGTATATAAATTATACGTTGTACTTTTTTATGCTAACAGAAGGTAGCAGATGTTATGGCGATGAAAGTATGTATATACGTTTGTATTTATGTGTATATATACATACATATATATTATATATATATATATATATATAATATAAGTTTTTTATGTATCTATTTACGTATTTATATGTGTGGATTGTTTAATCATGCAAAGTATCATTCTCCTCTGCTGTAGTGTGCACCTTGAAAAGTTTGCTGTTTTAAATGACGAAAGAAAAATGAGAACGTTGGTCTGAAGCCTTACGGAGGAAAATTAGGCCTAGAACTTACAGAGTTGATTGGTGGGGAGGGGGTGGGGGTGGTGTTAAAGTGTTGTAATGTAAGTACTTATCGAGAAAAAATGAAAGTCGAAATATTTACTGGTGTAGTTTGTGTGTAATTGTTTTAGTTTTGTATAAGATGTGCCATTCTTTTTCCATCTGCAAGACGACTAAAGTTGCAATGATCGCTTCCGTATTTTTCTTTTAGGACATCCCTGTAAGGGGAACATATTGTTCCTAGAATAGATAAAAGAATCCAATATAGCTGCTTTTGGTTTTATTTACGGAGATTAACACATCATTTAAGTCAGTGGATCAAATCGATGTAGTGTAAGGAATAGCTGAATGCCGAATTCCATTTTGTCTGTTTTGTCTCAGAGCACATACCACAGTTGTGTATGCACTATCCCTTTAAACTTTTTCCTCTCCTGGTCAGATTTTATTGTCCCACCATTTGTAATCTTCTATATTCCCTAATCAAACTCATGAACTTAAGTTGGATAAAAATAATGGTTCAGGTATCCGCATAGTAATGTTTAATTTATACATTATTTTGATTTCCGCCTATTTGTTTTGTTTTTCCTCGGTGTACATAACCTTGAAGGAGTTAAGGGGTCAGAGGCCATGTCATATAGGAAATTAACTTCAAATAACTTAAGATATTACCCAACAGTGACGAGGGTCCCAGCAGAGGATGGCTAATGAAATTTGCCCAACGTAGGCAAGACGCCAGTTGGCAAATTTCACTACCAATTTTTATAAATGAACTCTAGATACAACTAAATGAGCAAGGTGGTAGATAGTATGAGACCATTTTATCTATAAAAACATCCATGGCAACCAGATGAGTGAACTATTTTTTATTGTTCCCAGTTTTTCAAATGTTGAAATGCTGCTAAGCTCTGTTCTTTCTTTCCTTATCCTGAGTAGATGGCCGTCACTAAGTGCATGTGAACATACTTATTATAACCGTAGAAAAATATGCTTTAAGGTCATTGCATAACTAAATTCGAGATCAGACCCAAGAATGATAGCACGAACATTATTTCCAAGCCCTTTACCCAACCAGTTTCAAAAAGAAACAGTTTGATATTTGCTTCATTAGTTATTTTTATGTTGTCGTTCCGAATATTTCAGCGTATGACATGAATTCTTCAAGTGAAATAGTGTTAGTTTAAAAAAAAAAACACTATCTTTTCATTCCAGAACCGAACAACGTAATTACTCTTTGATAAATGAAAATTGCATGTAAGTCGCTTTATGAAATCGATTAGAATAATTTCAAATGTGAATTTGCTTTCGTTGATAAACTTTTACAGGTTTTCTCTAATGTGTTTATGTAAAACAAATCTCTGGAAATATATTTGTACTTAGTTTATTATATCATTGTGGAACGATCATTTTCCATGTTGAATTTGGGATAATTTCGCCTTCTTGAAAGACACGAGAATGATTGATTTTTTTTTTTTTTGGCATGAAATATTTTTCTCTCAACCACAGCAGTAAAATAAGTAACAGCATATATAAGTAAGTATGATCGGAAATGATCCCTCTGTCCTCTCAAATTCCCACGAAGAAGAAAGTGGAAATATTTTCCCTCCTCGCTCTGTATTCCGAATTTGTTGAGCTCTGTAATGCCACCTGGTACAGCGAGCCACTGGCATTGATCCCGGTGTCCTTGACCTGTTGTCTGGTTCGGATGGACACGATTGTGAAGTACAGGTTTTGCCTGAGGGGGTTGGGGAGGGGAGGGGAGGGGAGGGTTGATGTGAAGTTTCAAAGAGAAGGGGTGGGGGAGTCATGAGTTTGTTTTATTTTTTATTTTTTTTTATATAAAATTTTTTTTCTCCATCGGGAAGTTAATTAGTAGGACGGGTGGGCTGACGTGCAATTTAACTTGGAAGTCGTATTACAAAAGTATTGGCTGATCATTTGAAAGTTTTGATTGGTTCCACCAAGAGAGTTTTCCTGTCCGTGTGCATGTTTCAATGTCTTTATTTTGACCTCATGCTTTTTGTAGGCATCCTTTTCTTTAATGTAGCATTCATTAATATTTATTTAGAATATTTAACCATACAGTTTACATGCATTTTATGTCATTCTCTTTAAAGCATCTAATAAGTTCGTTATTTTTATGTTTGTTCCTACACGATATACAAACCCTCGGTCCTTTACATAAGGAAAAAAATAATTCCTTATGTAAAGGACCTAAGGTTTGTATAGTTAGGAAAAATACAATTTACTTTTAAAAATTATGATATTCCGCTCTACTTCTAAGCCTCTGCTCATTTAAATACCTGTTTTTCCCTATGGATGTTTCTCAAATGCCAGAGGGCACGGCACATCGAAAGGGCGATCGTTACATTGGTGAATGCCCATGTGTCAGAGGGTTTTAATTGGGGTTATGTTGCCTTCCCTGGTACATGATAATACTAACATTCGCAATTCCTGTTACATGACACATTGTAGGTGATACAGTGTTACTGGTATTGGTAACCTTATGCTTATTGCCTTGTTTACAGTTCCTGTAATTCGGCGCTTAGATGAGAAATGCACACAAGGAAGGTAACTAGGAGGAAGTTATGGAAAACGTGAATAGCAAATGCAGTAGTGTAATCCACAAAGAATTTTGAAGTACATTGATATCAATTACGCCTCGATACGAATAGTAGCTTTGCAGTTGCGTTGTCTTACTGAAGATACTGTAAGCAAGTTATGAGATGAATTTGAGTCTCAAATTGTTTTAAAATATATTTTTTCATGCATCAGTCAATTTATTTCAATCATACTTTCGGTATTTTGCATTTGCGTTGTTGCAGAATGTACTTTCAGTTCCTTTTTTTTTACAGTTATGTAAAGTGTAAGAAGTTATTTAAATTTTTATGTGTGTATGCAATTCCTGTATTATAGCGTGTATAATTCTGTGTATATTATACGTATTCATACTGGTGCAGTTGCAGTCATTTCAGTTCAGACATTTCAGTGAGATCAAAGGAACTGAGAGCAAGAATATGTCCGGAATGAGAAAGATTTAACTTTCATTCATCTACCTCAAGAAAAAAAAAAATATTGCGAACCAATTTAAAGTGGCATGACTGTATTGGCGGTCTAATTTTTCCTCGTTCTTTTTTTTAAGACATGAGTCATCATTCCGCGTTGTCTGATCGGCAGTTCAGGTCGCATTTGAACAGTAGGCCCTCCGGGAATTTTTAAAGTCATGACCTTGGTACTAATGACTAGACTTCCCCGCACTCAGAATGGCTGCAAGGTTAGCGAGACTTGAGTTTTGCTCTTTTCTCATACAGCATCGTGTACATTTATAAATATATATAGTATATAATTACATATATATGTATATATATAGTATATATATGCGTGTGTGCGTGCGTGTGTATTTGTAATAGTTACGATGGTCTCTTAACTTCGGATTTCTTCGCTCAATAGTGACGTGCGTATCAAAATTGTGGGATGAAATTAAAATATTGAAATGTCATTGTACCTCTTACGAATTATGTATGTATGTATGTATATGTGTATGTAATATATATATATATATATATATATATATATATATATATATATATATATATATATATATATAAGCGAATACCACGGGAAATGATAGTCAGGAATCCTGACTATCATTTCCCTGGTATTCGCTTATTTATGAAGTCACGTGCATCTACTGTGATTTTTTAAGCATATAAGCATATATATATATGTGTGTGTGTGTGTGTGTGTGTGTGTGTGTGCTTATATATTCGTATATATACTAGCTGATCAACCAAGCGCTGCCCAGGAAAACTGAATGACGACTGATAAACTCTCTCTCTCTCTCTCTCTCTCTCTCTCTCTCTCTCTCTCTCTCTCTCTCTCTCTCTCTCTCCTGTAAAGATAGTTGCTTCAGTTACATTGCCCAGCATTTATGACATTTTATATTTCATCCCTTCTCACCCTCCATTCCCAGCGGGGCTGGACAAGGTCTTAAAGGGCATTGGGAGTGTCACTATTCATCTCGGCGACCTCGAAAACTGTGGATTAGACACTAATATCTGTTATTTGCGGTTATTTTTACATTTCAGAGGATGAAAGCTTCGGTCCTCCGAAGAAGCCTATCTGGAAAACAGGATTTCCGAGATATTGTCATCATTGTAACATAATATATACATGAAATAATTTTTTGGCAACTTAGCAAAAATTAGACCGGTAATTTTTTTTTATAGAAAAATCAATAAGATTTATATATATATTATATATAACTTATTCTATATATATTATATTTATTATATAGATATATGTGTGTGTGTGTGTGTGTGTGTGTGTGTGTGTGTGTGTGTGTGAGGGGGGCAGAAGGTGGGGGGTGGTTAAGGGTGTGGTTTGAATAAAATAGTGATGTTATATAAAAGTTACAGTACTGTAGTCGATGTCAGCTTATCTGTCTTCGAAATGTTTTCTCAAATAGACATTTCGTCGCGGCGACACTGCTGACGATTATCTTAGTAAAAATGATGCGTTATCAATATACTTGTCTTGAAAAACGCATAACCTTGGTCGGGTTCTGACTTCGAGTATCTGTCCATTATTTAGTTTACATTGACAGACATTATGATTGGGCAAGGCTGGTGTGAGGTATAACAACATAGGCCTATGTAACAAGAATGCATTCCCCCTTCCTGTTCCTAAATATAGCAAAAGATTATCGTCGTTTAAAATGTATTTGGTGATCCAGATAAAGGAAATAAGATATATGTTAATGGAGAGATAAGATGAGTGTTTTTCTACGGTTTGCCGATTTTACCTCAGTTACGAAAGCTAAATAAGTACTTGAAATGGAAAAGCTCAGACTAACGGAAAATTTGCCGCACTTTTCGATGAATGCTAACTTATAACAGGGTATTGAATGTTACAATTTCTTTGTTAAAATAATGATTTTCGTCCATTAATCAGTAGTTTAAAAGTAGTCGAGACCTACTCTGATATTACGATGCTTTAAAACAATGGGATTACCTCTCTCTCTCTCTCTCTCTCTCTCTCTCTCTCTCTCTCTCTCTCTCTCTCGTCTTTATCATGAGTATTCGTTGTCAGTCTTCGGAAGAGGACATCCCTTGACAGTGTTGCCATGGCCACCTGTCAATGAATGTTAATTTGTCGCTGGCCGATGAGTTGAAACAGAGTACATTCAAGTTTCTAATAGGGTTGACGGTACTGAACTGGAGGTTATTGATAAGGGTTTGGAAAATGTAGGTTTGAAGTAATTCTGTTTTATGAGGAATACATAGCAGTCGATATAATCCAAGAACATTATTTATATATAATATTGAATTTTGATGTTCTAACGACACCTGTTTGAACTGTTAAGTCTCCTTGAAGTTACACATTACTCTATCTGAATGAGAGAGAGAGAGCTAGTTACTTTTCAGTTGTTTACAGAAAAGTCACGGTGACTCAATAAAATTCAGCTGAAGCGATTCCAGCTAAGATTGAAGTATATAGAGACTGAATTGTAACTCTCTCTCTCTCTCTCTCTCTCTCTCTCTCTCTCTCTCTCTCTCTCTCTCTCTCGTATCACATTTTCGTTTGTAGGTGTTCGTTCGTGTCAGTTCAAAGTTTTCTGCAATTATTTTTCGAAAGGGTTATAAAACTGAGAACACGATTTCGGGCGGGGCACGGGTGTGCAGCACGCCCAACACGTTGTATGTAGTATTTGTGACCTTCTAGTACTTTCTCAGAGCGCGTCGATTTCTCTCTCTCTCTCTCTCTCTCTCCTCTCTCTCTCTCTCTCTCTCTGAAGGGATGCTCTCATTTAAATATTCCGTCGACCTTTTGATTTTTATTACTCTCGTGTGTTTTATTAGAGGGAGAGAGAGGTGTTCGTTCGTGTCAGTTCAAAGTTTTCTGCAATTATTTTTCGAAAGGGTTATAAAACTGAGAACACGATTTCGGGCGGGGCACGGGTGTGCAGCACGCCCAACGTTGTATGTAGTATTTGTGACCTAGTACTTTCTCAGAGCGCGTCGATTTCTCTCTCTCTCTCTCTCTCTCTCTCTCTCTCTCTCTCTCTCTCTCTCTCTCTGAAGGGATGCTCTCATTTAAATATTCCGTCGACCTTTTGATTTTTATTACTCTCGTGTGTTTTATTAGAGAGAGAGAGAGAGGGAAAGATGAGAGAGAGAGAGAGAGAGAGAGAGAGAGAGAGAGAGGTGGATTATCACAAGGCTTATCTCCTTAGAAAATTGGTTCCAGGTCAGCCTGTCTTTCACTAAGGTTGATCCTCATTCTTATAGCAGTGGAATTTAAGACCTCATTATCATAATTATAATTTTAAGTTATCGTTCTTGGATTGTACTTAGTTATCTAACCAGTTGTTTGAGTTTTAGCCTTTTGTATATTGTATATTGTATATTGTATATTGATATTTAAGTTTGGTTTCTCCAAACTTAAATATCACTCAAGAAACGTTTCTCCTTCCCACCGCCGCCCGGAGAGCAGCGAGCGACCCCCCGACGATGCCAGATAACCAGGAACCCCCACAGGATGATACGATTCCTGCTACAGACGGAATTCCTGACGTTCATCCCCAGGCACGCCACTGTGGCGCTCGCACGATAGAATCCCCGAGACCTTCGAGGCGAGATCCACGGCTTCGCCCAAGACCGGCCCGACCAATGAGAATGCAACTCTAGGTCCGTGCCGCTATAAATACCGTTCCGCAAACTTTCTTGCTACAGTCACTTAACGACTCGTCAGAAGATGACCTACGAGAAGGTCGAAACGTCACGTGATACCAGCTATACCAGCACCAATACCACCCTTAAACCTAAGACAACCCCGGCCCGAACTGAACTACGCCTACGGAATAATACCAGCACTGACGACGACCCCTGCTTGACCTGGACCTGATATCTTGTTCTAATAAAAGATTCCTTCTGCATTTATAATTTTTGAAAATTCCCAATATGAATATTGGCCAGTTACTCAGAAACATCGCTGAGCCTGAGAAGCGAATTGTAAGGAAAATAAAAAAAACACTATATAAAATCAACTCGCTTAATTCTGCCATCCTTTTTAACAGCATTTGCCTAAAAGAGGGTCTTCTACCAAAATAAAATATTATATTATTATTATTAATTATTATTATTATTATTATTATTATTATTATTATTATTAATTTCTTTTGCGCCATGAGTCATCTTAGACTTGAGCAAAGCGTCGAATTATGTTTGTTACTAAATTTGATTCATTTATTTACTTTTTCATTTCCGCTGTATGGGATCCTCTGACGTAGCCGCAGATAAGAAAAAAGTGTATTACGAAACAGCCGACAATTTTCGAAAATGCAGAGGCTTGGAGGTGTTGTAGATTTTGAATATCAGTGATTTTCATAGGAAAGTTTGAAGGGAATGATTTTTTTATTTCCTATTACCTTCTGTTACTTCTTTCGAATGTAAACACCATATTCTTTGGAAACTTGAATTTCAAGTCATTGGCCCTTGTGGGCTTGTTTCATATGAATAAGGTTCATTTTCCGAATAATAATAATAATAATAACTCTCTTGTCATTTTCAACGTTGTTTTGGTTTTTGGAATACGATTTTTTTATCACGTGAGTATAATACTGGAATAGGAAGAATTTAGAAACGAGAGAGAGAGCAATTTCACCCGTGACTGGAAAGTGTTTCATATTTCATAATGCTGGTAGTATCGCGGTAATTTCCAATTAAGTGCTGAGTTGCTTCAGCGACTTTTGCTTTCGCATATTACGGATTCGACTCGTCCGTCCCGAAGCGATATTTCCTAATTTCCAGGAGCCTCGGGAGCCTTTGTGAGGACTGCTGATGCTCTTTTCGCTGGGAAGAAAAATAGAAATAAATCAAACGAGAGAAAGAGAGAGATTATTTCATAATGGTTTCTGGTAAGCATAAAGGTAAACTGACAAACAGAAATCACAGGTTAACAGTTAAGTATATCTTAGTTTTACCAGACCACTGAGCTGATTAATAGCTCTCCCAAGGCTGGCCCGAAGGATTAGATATTGTTACGTGGCTAGGAACCAATTGGTCACCTAGCAACGGGACCTACAGCTTCTTGTGGGATCCGAACCACATTATATCGAGGAATGAATTCCTCTGATCCCGCGTTGGCCGGGCCGAGAATCGAACCACTCGTCCAACGAGGAACTCGGAACTGCTGAGGTTTGTGTGGAAGTTTTTATAGGGTTATATAAAGGCTTCTTAGAAATGTACCTAGTAAAGTTTCATCAAAATAATGAGATCGAAAAGAGCAGAAGAGTTTCCAGTATCTTTCGTTCATTGTAATATATCACTTCAGTGGAAGAAAAGTGATGTCACTATTTTTTGTTTATGACGTTATTCACCTCGCGTTTGTCGTCTCTTCAGATGGCAAATACAGTGAACAAAAATAATGCAGGAGATGGAACTCTTGAGCGAACTTCCCTGTTTACTCAGCAGCGCTGGGCTGGTCCTCTTCCGAGTTTCAGAGAAGTTAATTTAAAAGTTTCAGAGATGTCATCCGACGACATCCTTTCTGTGTGTGTGTGTGTGAGAGAGAGAGAGAGAGAGAGAGAGAGTTACCTATGTAAGTGCTACCTCCCAGTCTAATACGTGTCTTGGGTAGCTACGAGTTAACCACGTTTCCTTCCTTGATAGCAAAGAGGCGATCTGATCTACAATGTAGAGGGGTTAATTAACATTGACGTCCTCTCTTCCTTCCCCCTCCCCCTTCCCGTTCCCCTTCCCCCTCCCTTCTGCCTCTCCACGCGTTTGATGGATGGATGTCGGAAGTCAACCTGATCGGGTGCGCGTTCAGAAACGGCAATCAGTTGTGTTCAGGAAGAGAGTCCGGATGAATTATGGTCGTTCTTAATTATGGTGTCATTCCACGCTTCTCCAAAACGACAAACCTCTTTTGGGGGTTGTGGGGGGAGGGGGGGGATACGTGTGTCTTAGAGAAGATAATTGTATCACAGATGAAAAGGAGTGTTATGGCATGGTGTTAGAAGGACCGGAAAAACCAGAGAGAGAGAGAGAGAGAGAGAGAGAGAGAGAGAGAGAGAGAGAGAGAGATTATGTTAATAGATCCTAATAGCAACGTAGCTTTGAAATCCACAAATAAACATTTTGTGGGGCGATTGTTAGAATGGTCAGCTATTACGCTGTGAAGCTATTAAAGAGAACTAAATAGGTAGGAAAAAGAGGTCAGAGAATGGATTAGAACATAAGGGATATATATATATATATATATATATATAATATATATATGTATGTATGTATGTGATATGTAATGTATATATTTATATTATATCTAATAAAAAGGAACCCATGAAAACACCAAAATATATAAAGTTAATGCTGTATTTCAGAGAACCAGTTGTCTCTCTCATTAGGCAGAAGAGAGAGAGTTGTTCTCTGAAATATAGCATTAACTCTCTACATTTTGGTGTTTTCATGGAGTCATTTTTATTAGCTGGAAATATTTCAGTCATATTTATATATTTATATGACTGAAATATTTTCTGTTAAAACAGAATTCCATCTAATACAAAGAAGCCCATAAAAACACCATAATGCAGAAAGTTAATGCTATAATTCGAAGATCTCCCTCTACAGGCAAGTATAAGAATGAAATAAGAATTACAGAAGAGTTGTATTTATACCAAGAGTTCCAATGGTCAGCCGTTGCGTCTTTCCAGTTGATAGCCTCTAAATCTTCTTAATCGCTGGTTGGAGGAAGATTTTATCTATAATATCTGAGTCCCAAGCTCCTGTTGAGAGGTTCATCGTATTTCTTTGTTTAATCAGTGCTGATTCCACCATATATATGTGGATATATATATATATATATAATATATATATATATATATAAATTATTTCTTTTATATATTATTACACATACACACACGCATATTTGCGTGTATGTAAGAACTTGAAAAATAAAATCTTGACATCATTGAAATCATTCAATATCGAAAACCACCCAACCGTGAAACGTGGCTGCCGACGGGGCATACTTATATTTGTTCTGATCTCGTGTTCCCTTTCTTTCCTTCCCGACTGCGCGACTTGAAGGAGCCAAACGGTGGGTGGAGGACCCTCGTGTAAGGTCCTAAGCCCCTTCCGATTAAGGATCTTCGAGGCGTCACTCCCACGGGCTGGCAAGTTGGCTGACGGAGGCCAGCCAGCCAGCCTTATTCCCCGTCTACCCAATGGGCCCCCCACAATATTTGCTGTAATGCTCTCCGTCTAACTATTTATCAGAATATAATGATGCGTGTAGGGTAGGGAATGTGAGGTAATGCAGTGCGTAAAGCATTTTCTACTTCAAATAGATTATAAGAATGAGAGCCTCTCTCTCTCTCTCTCTCTCTCTCTCTCTCTCTCTCTCTCTCTCTCTCGAGCACAAACGAAATCTAACGAATATTTAAGACTGGAATTCCTTATCTTTTGCAAATAAATGCGGATAAAGATTTTCCAGGAATGCTTCTTGGTTCTTGGTTCCCGTTCTTTTTGTTTTCCCATCTTTTCTAAGATTTTCGCTTTGATCTCGCCCAGTTTTCACGCCCTCAGAGATCTTCATTCCTTTTATTTTGTCTTATTGTCAAATTGGAATTTCCTTAGAGGACCCAACTAAGTTTGCTGTACGTACTTTTCTAAGTGATGTACTACGACTATTTAATAGATCTAATTCACGATTCCAGACCACAGCCGGTGACTGGCAAGTTTTAGAAACAAATCAGTGATTTTATTACTAGAAAAAAAGGTATTATTTTATGAATAAAAATGCACGGAGTGCTGTGACACTAGGAAGAAATGGGCACGTATGTTTAAATGTGATATATATTTTAGGAATAAGATCTTTCACGTTATTCTTAAGACGAGCTCATTCTACTAGATAAAAATGAGTAAAATTTATGGTTTGACTCATTAGCTTTG
>NC_087202.1:68808021-68833021 GCF_015104395.2 Macrobrachium nipponense | reverse complement strand
AGATTCTCTCTCTCTCTCTCTCTCTCTCTCTCTCTCTCTCTCTCTCTCTCTCTCTCTCTTTCTCTCTCTCTAGTGTTATTGAATCTGTCTGAAAGAGATCTCGTTTCTCAGGGTCACTGGATATGGCTCTCTCTCTCTCTCTGATGGTATTATTTAATCTGTCCGAAAAAATCTCGTTTTTTAGGGTCATCGAATATGGCTCTCTCTCTCTGTCTCTCTCTCAGAATGTATTATTGAATGTCTGAAAAAGATCTCGTTTCTTAGGGTCACTGACTATGACTCTCTCTCTCTCTCTCTCTCTCTCTCTCTCTCTCTCTCTCTCTCTCTCTCTCTCTCTTAATAATAATAACTGCCAGGGCCAAATTCTAGGAGGCTTAGAATACGTATGTGCGTTTATGCATGCATGTATGCGTGTATGTATATGTTTTCAACATTGAACTTTCCCCGTAAAATGAGTTGCCCTCAGAGATGAAAACAACTTAACAGCTTCTGCGACATGTATACTTTCAATTGATGAATGCTGGACAACCTCCTCGCCCCCCCCCCCCCCTCCCTGTGTAGAAAGCTCGATAAAATTAGCTTCTTTATACTATCACCAGTGCGTCAAATTCCAATCAGTTGTATCTCTCACAGACTCCTTCTCTCTTCCAGGAAATGAATGACCTTGGATTCCACTTTCATGCCTTCCATACAGCGACTTTGGGTCCTTCACTCTCCCTCCCAATCCTCCAAGTACTGCCCCCCCCCGCATCAGCAGTTTATTATTTTCCATTCGCTCTGCGCTGCCAAACATTTCCAAAACACCATCCACCCATTCACCAACGCTAACCAATCTACCACATGTGCACATCACATTTCTTACCATTCCAGTTCTGATTCCGCTTATACTAAGGTCAAAGTTCCCCTCGGTAGATTCAGCTATTTTTTTTTTCCTTCATTTGCCTCCGACATCCATACTTCAGTTCCATAAAGGCGATTGGGTTCAGCATTCCCTTGACGCATCTCCATTTAGGCTTTTGTAGATACTCTTTGAGTCTCGTTCTAATCCTTTGCATATATTTATCTTGTGACCTACCTATATCCTGTATCAACCATCATATTGTATTTTTTTTTTTACTCCCAAATACTTGTATGAATAAGCCACTTCCATTCTTTCACATCCCTTAATGACTTTTATCGATTTTTTTTCCGTGTTTCGCATATACTTACTCTTGCTCTCAATTTTCTCGTCTCGTCAACACTTTCAAACACTTTCTCCAGCTGCTGATGTTCTTCATCACTATCCGATCCCAGCCTTACACCTTTCTCAGAACTTCTCACTTCGCTCAACGCTCCATCTATAAAGATATCATCCTTGTGGGGTTCTAGAAGATAAAGATGAAAAAATTATCTATTTACACAGCCATAGAAATCTGTCATGATGTATGCGTGTTCACAGGGTTTACGAGTGTGCAAATTTGTATGTGCATGCGTAAGCTGTATGCATAATTTTTCGCTAGGTAGTTTTAGATGTGCATGTATGTGGCCGTGTATGTGTGCGCTAGCTTGTTTGTAGAGGCGGACATGAAGCACTCTTATTTGTGCGTGCACAAAAAAAGTGTGTGGGCGCACTCGCATGTATGTGGGATTCCCATGTCTGCATATGTATGCTCATGCACACAAATATACTCTGCAAGTTACACAGACCTATGTAAGTCATTCAAACCAACCATTTTACTGCCAGTTCTCCTTATGAGACAGCTCACGACTGACACAGCGCTAATGTTATAGCCAAGTTCTCCCTATCTTGTACCTGGAAAGGTCACAAGATGCCAGGTGTTCTGGAAGGTCATATGCCCACGAGGGCACGAAAGGTGGCGACCGAGTGTGAGAGAGTAAGTGGGACTCTCGCTTTCAAGAGTAGGAGTTGCATAGAGATCTCCGCGATTCCGTTTTGTTCTTCCAGGTTTTTATGACTGGATGCAGAGGGTTTATACTTGTTGACGGCGCGGGAGAATTTTCAGGTATACCTACCTACCTGCTGATTCATGTTAAGTGCGGTAGATTAGGCTTGCTTAAATTTATATTGGGATTATCATGCAGTTGTGTGAAATTGATTCTGCATTTTGGCCGTCTCCTTCCCCTTACCTCCTGACCACGGCTAAATCTCTCTCTCTCTCTCTCTCTCTCTCTCTCTCTCTCTCTCTCTCTAAATTTGTATGAGTCATATATGTTGTTCATGCTTTTAGTATTAATGGTGATCTTAAGAAGTACCTGATTACATAATAGTTACCAACCCCATCATTGTCTTAAATCGTGTAATATAAATAAAACCAGCGGTGAATATTGGCTCGTATCCAATTCACTACAATCTCCTCCCTTTCGTTGAATGCGCAAGTGAAATTGGACGACCAGAGAAAAATGGGATCAAATCAACTCTGTCTTTCTTTATGCCACTTAAAGATGACTTTGGTTCCGAGATTGGGAAAGGTGTAATTACACTGCATCACACACTGATGTCTTTGGCAGTGCGTTTTTTACGTCATATTCCGTAGGAATGGCGAAGATAGGTCGCATTTTGTCGCAGATGGTTCGTGAGAGAGAGAGAGAGAGAGAGAGAGAGAGAGAGAGATGCTAAAGGGGAGTTCTGGGGTCATAGATGGCACTAGGTCGCCTGATTGCTGTATGTGTCATCAGGTGCACAGAGTTCCCGCCTCCTCTTCCTCCACCTTCCCCTCCTTCTCCTCCTCCTCCTCCACGACCCTCCCTCCCTCTTAATTTCTCCATCACTATCTTGAATTATATTTATGTACGCTGCGTTAAGAGGTGAAAGAACTACGCCGTATAATTTTTATAGCGATTATGTGATCAGCAGAGGTATTTGCCAAAAGAGAGAGAGAGAGAGAGAGAGAGAGACATGTATAAGTTTCATGCATGTATTAATTTTTATAAGTTTTTTATACCACATTTTTGAAGGTAAAAAGTTGTCGTGTTGAGTGTTTTTATACATAGCACACTTGAGTGTTTTTATACATAGCACACACACGCATTATTTATATATATATATATATTATATATATATATATATATCTATATATATATATATATATTACATATATATATATATATTATATATATATATACATATGTATATATATATATATATATAAAGAAACAAAGAGCCGAGCAATGTAGATTGTATTTATTCTTATGTGCAGTACTACGTAAATGCGTTGACGTATACAATTACAAACCTCCTTTCCTGTTAAGTGTACTTCAACAGGAGCAGCTTGTGGCACGTGGGTGCGGGCGAACGGCAGAGCAAGAGAGATGTCTTGTGGTGGTGATGTCATCAGTTTAGCGGTGCCTGTTTGGGAGGTGGATCCTCCCGCCCCCCCATCCCCCCTCCCCCATCCTCCTCCCCTCTTCCCCTACACCATTTGCTACTTGTTTCTCCTGCACCGGCTGTCTGTTTTAATCGCTCACCACACCTGTGTTTTCTTGGGAAGGTGAGATTTGTTGCGAGAAAAGGAGGTAACTGTTCGCTTCAAACGTCTCTCTGACGAGGGTCGTCCCGAAAAGTCTGTTTACAGAAGGGCGTCTCATTCGACAGTGTTTTCCCCGCGTCGGTTCGTTCAAAGAGAGAGAGAGAGAGAGAGAGAGAGAGAGAGAGAGAGAGAGAGAGAGAACCACACTCTTCTTTCTCTTACGTGGCAGGTAGTTTTAAAGATGAAAAGAATTTGAATAATTATTGAGCTGAATTGCTCATGGTCTCTCTCTCTCTCTCTCTCTCTCTCTCTCTCTCTCTCTCTCTCTCTCTCTCTCTCTTTCCTTGTCTCCGTATGAAGTGAACCAGCCGAGAATTAGATTTACAATCCAATTGAAACAGGTGATATTTTTAGATGTATGGCAAAAACCGAACGAGCTAAATCCATATCAGGATCAGAAAATGTATTTGAGTCAGTTTTCACCCGTAGAATACATCACTAGCTCTAGGCTCCAGTAACTTGAAGTTAGCCTTTGGTATGGTTATGATAGAAGTTCATTCTCGACGTGGTTCGGAAGTCACGTAAAGCAGTTGCTCCCGTTGCTGAATAACCACTGGTTCCATGCAACGTAAATACACCACACAAACAAACAAAGCAATTGTTATCATATACGATGTGGTGGTATTATTATTATTATTATACGAGTCTCTTCCTATATAAGGTTCCAATTTTACTTAGCTTATTTTCTGCGTATATAGGACGAACCTCGTTGTGTTAAGGGGAAATATTTTCGAGTATCCCTTACGTATTACTCAGAGGCTGAATCATCCAAAACCAGGCATGCGTAAAATAAATCCGCGGATTTTTTCCCTAGCATTTTTAGGTCAGATTGGTCATCCTCAGGCCATAATTACTCAGTCATTGGTCATCTGACTTACCCCGGAAATTTGAAATTCATCAATGAGACGTCCTGGAGGAAACACCTGTATTTGAGCTAACGTGGGCTGTGAAAATCACCGGCGTGCACCTGTGCACTCGACAAGGATTAGTCATAGCGTGGCGAACATGTACAAGAGCTTTCCAGTGCATCTATGATTTCAGTGGAAAGTGCAGTATCCTGTCATTTGAAGTGAAGATCAACTCTTGCTTACATAGTGAATTTTTTCCCTGCATTTTATATAGATGCTTGCTTGTACATACATACCGTTATATCGGATGCGTGTTCTTCATTTGGACTCAGGGTCTGGGTTCGACTCCCTGCTCTGCCAACAAGGAATCAGGGTTTATAGAAATTCATTTCTCGATGTGGTTCGGATCCCACAATAAGCTATAGGTCCCGTTGCTACGTAACCTGTTGGTTCCTAGCCACGTAAAAATGTTTATGCTCTGCCAACAAGGAATCAGAGTGATTTATTTCTTGTGATAGAAATTCATTTCTCGATGTGTGGTTCGGATCCCACAATAAGCTGTAGGTCCCGTTGCTACGTAACCTATTGGTTTCTAGCCACGTAAAAATATCTAATCCTTCGGGCCAGCCCTAGAAGAGCTGTTAATCAGCTCAGTGGTCTGGTAAAACTAAGATATACTTTTTTTCATCATTTGGATCTTGGGGCTATAAATTATAGTGGCAAGCGTATACAGAAAGTGTGAAGGATACGTAAAGTTATGGAAAAAAGTAACCAGTAGATTTTTTGTAGCCTTATATAACAGTGTTTTTTTTATAGCCTTAAATAATTGGGGTTTTTTAAGCCTTAAATGTCAGTTTTTAAGTTCGGGATTAGGAATTTTATTTTATTTTTAGGTGAGAGTTTCTGGTAAACTAACGTGCGTTATTTTTTCTTTATTTTTAGATATACTTTAAATAAGCCAACTTGGGGTTTTCCTTATTCTTAGGCTTTGTCCACACGACCAGACTTTGTCTGCGGACAAAAGCCAGAAGTGAAGTGTGTTCGTTGCCAGACTCGCCGCTCCTGTCCGACGTACACACAAATACGCTAGACTTTTTCTGGGTTGAGTAACGTACACGGCTCCCAGGAATACGAAATGTGACAAAGTTTTATAATAAGAAACGGCTATTGTATATGAAAACGCATAAATTTGTATATCGCTAAAGTAATAATATGTAATACTTGAATAAAAATGCATACTGGAATATGCAGAGATCGTGAACATGTGGATTATAATATATTCATCACTGGAATTAAATTGAATTTGATATCCATGATGTATTATTCTTATAATTTTCTATTTTAAATGTTGGGCACCATATATAATACATTTTTTTCGTCCTATGGTCATTCGTTATATGTAATTATGTATATCGTCCTTAAACTTCAGGCATTATCTTAATATGATTTTTTTTTTCATCCATTTTCCCTTGTTAGTTTTCTGATATCCTATTACTACTCTTTTTCATTTTCCTCACTGGAGTACTACTAGGGGACACCATTGTCAAGTATAAGACTAAGGTTAAGGTCTTGGGGTCTATTCTCTCATAATTTTGGAAAAGTTTATTGGTCCCCCTCTGCAGTTCACTTACAAGAGTTGCATGATTCCTAGAGCTCCCCTCTTCATGAACCAGCTTTTACACAGTTCCCCACTAGTCAATGCTCTTCTCTTCACACATGACTATCAATAAGGCACCGAGTCCCAGTCGCTGCTGCTCTGAATGTGACCATGCGACAATTATCGTACTGTGCTCACCTTCACCCAGACTTTGAGTGGCAAGACGATTCCAGGTAAAAAGTCACATTAATCTTCCCTAGATAGTGACCCCTGAGGGTTTTAAGTCGGTATGTATCCAACTTTGTGGCGTGCTTATTACAAGGCCGTTGGGGATTTTTTTTTTTTTAACCCGGCATGTATTCACATTCCGGCACGTGTAGTACAAGGCCGTTGGGGGTTTATTTGTTTATTATTATTATTATTTTTTTTTTTACTCTGTACATAGTCACCTTGCGGCGTGTTTAGTACAAACCCGTTGGAGATTACCACAAAACGTAAACAAAAGACTGCAAATATAAAGATAATGACTCCCAAGAAATATTGTGAATTTTTCCCTGTGACTATTACCGGCCACCATAAATAAATGTGACCTTTTTTTCCTGTGACTTTTTTCCTAGTCAAAATTGTGCCCTTTTTTCCTGTGACTTTATTACCGGCCACAGGCAAGAAGTGGGCAACAGAATTTTGTTTGTTTCCAGATTTTACCAACCAACGGATTAAGCCTCCCAGACAAATTCCGATCGTGTAGATGTGTTTTTTTCCCAAACTTATCCGACTTGGGGTGGGTGAGGTGGGGTGGGGGGGGGGGGGGGGTGGAATCCCAAGATCAGTTCTCTTAAACTGAGTCTTTATTTTTTTTTTATCAATATTCTTAACGGACAAAGAAGCACAACGAACCATTTAGCACTTTGCAGTTTGCACGCAGCGGGAAACACGCAGGCTCTTTTGAAGTCTCAACGTCTCTTGTGAGTGACAGCAGGCGCGAGAAGAATTTCATTTTGCCGGAATTTTGTCATCGGGTTTTCATCAGTTTTCATCCGGGGATATACATTGGGATATCTCGTTACGAGTCTCTGGGCGCTGGCGAGATCCGGTTTCCATCCATCCATCGGTGCTTACTGACTGAGAGTCCTCTTGAGACGTGAAGCCTTGTGCCCAAATGTGAACTATTATTATTATTATTATTATTATTATTATTAGCAAGAAGCAAGCCTTCTCGGATACATGGCTTGTAGAATGGCAAAGTTAACTGAATTTCTCTTGCAAAGAGTTTTTTCTATTTTTCTGATAATTCGTCTTTCATAATCTCGCAGATTAGGAAAGACGAATTATTATTATTATTATTATTATTATTATTATAGTTGTTGTTGTTGTTGTTTTTGTTCAGAAGATGAACCCTATGCATATGGAATAAGCCCAAGGGGACTAATGACTTGAAATGCAAGATTCCAAAGAATATGGTGTTCATTAGAAAGAAATAACAAGGTAATATGAAATACAGAGAGAAGAGATTAGTTATTAGCGAAGAAAAAAATAAGTCGACCAACTGACAAATAAATAGATGAGAATGTAAGTACATTAGTGAAATGCGAGGAGAATCGCTTCAGGGTAATAATGCATTGGTTCTACAGTCCGACGGGGTGAGGAATAGCCTCTGGGAAACTGTTCCACAGTCCGACGGGTTGGTTGAGGAATAGCCTCTGGGAAACTGTTCCACAGTCCGACGGGGTGAGGAATAAAGACGCATTTACTGCACATTGCTGCATAGCTAGACAACTGGAAAAATGTTATAGAAGGAAGGAAGGAAGGAAAGCCGGTGGAAATGGGGTGAGGTGATATCTTTCCTAACTCCCCTTCGATTAAAGGGGAAGGGGTAGGCTGTGGTTTTGGGGGAGGGGGTGGTGGGGCGGGGGTGAGGGTTGATGTGAAGCGGTACCTTGCTGGACAACTTTCCCTCTGTATTTATCAGGTTCATATAATTCTCGGTACTTGCTTGGCGCCGCCGCCGTCTCCTCCTCCTCCTCCTCCTCCTCCTCCTCCTCCTTGTTTTCATCTGTATCGAGATTTTCCTTTTACAGAACCACATCTCCCGACGATTTTTTGTTGTTGTTGTTGTTGTGGTGGTGGTGATCAGGTATTGATTTTTGAAATATAAAATCATTTTTATTTTGCATCGCAACGTATACCCCATTATCATTAATTTTTTCTTTCTTTATATTTTATCTATCACAATCCTCCAATTCAACTGGGTGGTATTATTATTATTATTATTATTATTATTATTATTATTATTGTTATTGTTGTTGTTGTTGTTGTTGTTGTTGGGAAAAACTCTCTTATCATGACTGTAGATTTAAAATGAATGTAAACGTGGACAATTTTAGTTGGGAAAAACTTATTAAACATCAAGGAGGCAACTGACTTACAAACGTAGCTTCTCTGTTTACGAAAATGTCGGAGGCTATGTAAGAGTCGTTTCATTTCTGTGTCAAAAATATTTGCATTTGCCTTCCACGTTCAATATCGTCAGTATGGTATGCTTTGATCTCTCTCTCTCTCTCTCTCTCTCTCTCTCTCTCTCTCTCTCTCTCTCTGTGGAATAGTCAACTGCTCTTCCAAGTTCCTTTTTTTTTGTATAGAAATATCAAAGTTCAATCGGACTGAACGGCTTTAGAGAGTTGAAGTATAAAACTTTTTTTCTCTAGAGTTTCTCTCGTCCACGTTGTCAATATATAGTGGAAAGATTGATCATATTATCCTCTTATATATCTTAATGTTCTGTTGGCTGATTTGGGAGGAATTTACTTCAATTAAAATAGAATTATTATTTTATTAAATTATTATTATTATTATTAGGACATTATTATTATTATTATTATTATTATTATTATTATTATTATTAAAGTAATAGACTTCTCAGACTAGATAATAGGCATAACACAAAAGTTTTGCTTCCAAAAGATCCCTTTATAATATCGTGTTTCGTTTTATTTAGTCTGAGAATTGATAACAGGAATCCGTTTCCATTGCCATGATTTTCACAAAGAACGCACGAATGGTTAGAAGTATTCTTGTTTGTGTCACGGTGAGAAATCATGCGGGAAGCATGACTAGTTCGTGAACATATATTTATGTATACCCAAACTAAGTACTTGAACAATTCACGCTGCTTTTTATAGCTTTTGAGATTTTTCTGAAGATTTTTTAAAAGTCGAAACCTTACGCGTTGACTTAATGCCTGTTTTTTTTCCTCCATGTCATTTGTATTTTATTAATCAGACCCATGATTTATTATTTTAGGGTATTAATTGTTTTCTTTTATATTTTTTAATATATATTTAACGACATTGCTTACGACTTCCAACTGAACGCCCATACACCTTTTAGACGGAACTCGACGATTGAGTACCATGAGGCAATTGTTAGGGCATCCCTCTCTCTCTCTCTCTCTCTCTCTCTCTCTCTCTCTCTCTCTCTCTCTCTCTCTCTCTCTCTCGTATTTTTGAGGCTTGCTCTTTACATTTAAGCAACTACAATCTCAATCATTCATTTTTACGGTTTGTAACGAAACGCTTTTTGTCCACAGATGATATTGGGGTTGCAAGTTAAAGACTGTCTCCGCGTTTTCTCTGTTTTCCTGTTGTATCCGGCGTTGCATTTGTCTCTTTGATTTTTGCTTACACTGAATTTTGCAATAGTCGAAATATTAATAATAACATTGACGATCATATTTGATGCTAATAGTTATTTGAAGAAATTGTTACATATCGACTTTATGTATTGCAATATTTGTGATAAATTCAGATAGGTTTCCTTGGGTCTTGTGTTGGAGATAGTAACAATCAATATTACCGTACTCATACACACACACACACACACACACACACACACACACACACACACACCAGTGCCCCGTATTTACCAACCGATCGTCTCTTGTGCTCGCTTGTTTGTTTTCCCCTTTCCAGTATACGACACTCGGGGCCGTCATCAGAAACAAAATAATTTTGCAGGATACTCAAGTATCCTGCTCTTCCCTCCATAGTATGCTGTTGGCAGGGGCAGCAGGAGGATCAAGGGTCCTTGACCTGGTAGTAGGGAACGCTCACCAAACCATGCTCTTAACTGACTTTTAGAGAGAGAGAGAGAGTTTAGAGAGAGAGAGAGAGAGAGAGAGAGAGAGAGAGAGAGAGAGAGAGAATGTCCCGCCTATTTGCTTATGCTGTAGAAGGGAGTAAGAGAGACAGGGTAAATTTGTATAGGGTTGGTAATGTAATGTAGCACACACATTTTATAAATATATATATATATATATATATATATATATATATATATATATATATATATATATTATATATAGTATATTATGTATATATACATATATATATATCAACAGTAAGCCATTTATCAAAGAAAACCCAAAAGTGTAGGTTGTATCGAGGATTAACCCCCTATGCAGATACGTGTGTAAAATGAAACGATTTGCAGCATCAATTAACCAATTGTCAAATACCCCACAGACGGATTATCTTTCTCATCTTTTAAATTGATTATATAGTTTTTTTTTTTCTTCAGTCCTTTTTCACTTCTGATGAGCCGTCGGTTACTTTCGTAAACCGTTTCTTTCTTGTTGTGCATCTTGTGATGTGACTTGATAGTTCGTGGACTGCGGTCCCGTAGGGCGGGATGCTGTAACCCAAGCTTTCCCATCGCGGTAATAAGAGCCCCACAATTGTTCTTGTTGGTGATCAGGGAACTTTACAAAGTGGTAGCGAGAATTCCTGTCATATTTTTCAGGAAATGCATTCATGTGTGGCCTCAGTATTTCTATAGATTTAAATAAAAACATTGACCTATTTGTATGGATATGGATGGCTTATGTTTCAATTATTAGCATTTTTTGAGCACCACGTTAGTCATTCATTTGTATCAGGTGTCGGAGTGGATTGGGTAATGGCATGTCGTTTCTTGACCTTGAATTCCGGTAGCTGCCTTTTGTTCCCTGACATTAAGTATTAGATTAGCTTTCTCTGGAGGGTTCGTCTTGAAGGATGGTAATTGGTATGTTTGTGTTTGTTTTCGTCGACATTTTTGGAGTGTAGAATGATAACTCTTCGTGGAAACATTAAGAATTCAACAATAAACATGAAACGTTTCAGGAACAAGAATGGTTACTGTCACATTCACCTCTGTTTATTCGTAATGCGCAAACATTGTTACGTAACAAATCGTGAAAGAAACAGCGCACATTTATATACCAAGATCATTTAGATATTTTTTTTTCGTTTTCCTCGTGAAATTTACCGTTATTCGTATCAACCTTGCAGCAATTGCATCCTTGGCCAGCAGGAGTTCTTTTTCTGGTGACCTGATTTTTGTCCCCGTAGACAAGAGATAAGTCTCTTCTTTTACCCTTTGCCGGCGAAGGTTTTTTGAAAGTCGCCGCTGATGTTCGCTTGAAGTTTGTGTTTTTATTTTTGGAGTTTTGTCTTAAATTATTATTATTATTATTATTATTATTATTATTATTATTATTATTATTATTATTATTATTATTATTAATCTAGAATTGAATATGAAATAACTTCGACAGTTTTCAGTATGATTATAAATTGAAAGTACATAATGTTGATAAGAATACTTATCATTATTATTATTATTATTATATTATTATTATATTGGAAAGAGATTGACCTATCTTTAGATAAGCCTTTGACCCACTGACAAACGCTCATAAAGGTCAATATTAGCCTCTGGATCAACGGATAAATCCCGAGGGGACATATGTGCCTTCGTTCATTTATTTCTGTAAGAAGGCGGTCGAAGGTATCTCATATAATCTTATTACGGTACTGAACGTCATGTGAGGGGTGGCGTGTGTCCCTGATAAAATTCTTGTTCCCTCGGATAATAGGCCGTTGACCTAGGCGTCTAAATATGTACCTAGTTAAGCGTAGCTTGGGTTACATAGGAGACGAGGAGTAGGGACTTTGTCCCAAATTCCTCTTTAAACACTTTTTTCTGGACGAAAAGGGTTATAATGAATATAATATATATGTGTATATATATATATACTATATATATATATATAGTATATAGTGTATATGGTATATATATATATATATATATATATGTGTGTGTGTGTGTGTGTGTGTGTGTGTGTGTGTGTGTGTGTGTGTGTGCACGTGGAACTTTGTCGTCTGAACGTATGTCATATGTGAAGTTCTTGTTTGTGTTTTTGAGAGAGAGAGAGAGAGAGAGAGAGAGAGAGAGAGAGAGAGAGAGAGAGAGAGAGAGAGAGAGAGAGGCAGGCAATGTTAAATTATGCTAGAACAACTCACCATGTGCCGACGTAATGAGAGTGAAAGAGTTATTTGTATATCCGGCTATCGAGGCGAGTGTATTCACTAACAGGTGTATAATTACACAAGCCATTAAACACCTGTTATAAACTGGTTTCGCTTAAATATTCATCAAGAAATGAGTCAGCCTCACATGACTCGAATGTGGATGAAATCATAGCGCGATCGAAGCGATTTTTTGTTGATAGGCAGACTTTACTGTTGCTTTTCTACCCTTGTTTTTTTTAAGCTCTCGGGGCATTAGGTTGACCTTTCTTCTGAACTTAACAAATTCTGAATGCTAAGGCCCGTAGAGGGGTTAGTGCCGTCAGAGGACTTCATGCGGTGCAGTGTAGGCATTACTTAAAGGTTCTTTGCAGCGTGCCTTCCGCCCCGCGCGCGCCCCCCCCCCCCCCCCACCCCAGCTGCAACCACTTTCCTTCTTTTACACCTTTCAAACCTTTCACTGTTAATTTCCATTTCAGCGCTGAATAACCTCATAGGTCCCAGTGCATTGCTTCTGGTATTCAACGCAACTGAATGCTACGTTAGCCACGAATAGAATAAAGAGTGACGGTGGAATTATTTAAAAACCGTAGGCGGAATCCCCTTTTCCTGTACAGTGAATAACTTGCTTGCTGCATTGAGTATTGCCAGTCGTTAAGGTTATCATGCGCTATTCATTCTGGGTAAAGCGTTATTCAGAATGTGAATGTAGAGAAAACCCAACAGTATTCGTTTAATTCATTCCCATTTTGACGTACACACCGTTGAATGCTCCTGCTCATTTGCTTGGACTCATAGTCGTCGGGGAAAAACAAAAAACAGGTTAGCCTGGCGCTGAATAAACGAGATGACGCTGATACCAGGGTGAATATCAGCGGGGCGCGTTCAGCTGCAAATAAGAAAAGAGAAACCATAGCCTGGCTTCTCTGGGATCGAGTGAGAGAGGGGGTCTCAGAGTGTACGAAAACTCCATTGATTGGGTCTCGTACCTGCCTGATAACCAGAAGTCTTTGTGCCAACGCGTCAACTCACCGAGTGTAAAGACGATAAATATTGAATAATACTCCACCTGTCTGAATTATTAAAGACTTGCTCAGGTACTGCGTTTATTCATTTATTCGCAAGTTATTAGTCGTTTATACCTTACACTTTTTTGACGCCTTGGAGCTATGACACACACTTGAGACGCGTGTGATGACTACGAATCATAATACAAAAGGAAGTAACGATGGTGTACCTGTTGTCTTGATGCTTACGGAAGTACCATTAGATGCTGCCATTCCGTTGTCATTGGTGAGGGGGTATGAATAAATAATGTGATTACTTTCTGCTGGAAGTAAATAGGTGTGCGTGTACGTTCGTGCGTTGCCCGCGCTATTGGCTTGGCCTGGTATCTCTGCTAGTTTACTACTATATCCAGTTGGGCCTCAGCCATGGTAGAGTGAGGAGGTCGGACCGCGACGCGTTACCGCAGCGCATGACAGCCACACTTTAAAGATCAAAACGCCATTGCCAGTACGTTTTTGAACCCGTTGACCGTCTCTTCGTGATCCTAGTGAATAAAAGTATGTCGTGAAGAGCTTAGGAAACGAGCGAGAGCTCCAGTTTCACCCTGGATTAATATTTTTGCTTTTCGAAACGTGATGTGTGTGCGTATACCTTCCCTCCCCCTATTCCCTTACGAACGCCACCTTGGGCCTCCCCAGCCCATACCTACCTATCTGGTTCCTGTAACAGGTGTGGGTTCGGGGATGCCCACATCCCCCTTTCCGTCCTGACGAAGTATATCGACTGATGCATTTGCTTTTTGCTGCCAAGTGTTTGGATTAGTGCCCATTTACTAGGGTATCGCATTTGAATGCCTCGGAAAAAAAATTAATAATAATCATGATAATTCGTGAGACTTACTCGTGATGGAAAGGAGGAGGAACGCGTTTCCGCCATTTATGATTTTTTTTCTTTTTTGGAAGTGATTCAGATAGGGAAATTAATTGGTTCAAAAACAACATATCATTGCAATTGTTATTCTCGTGGAAATGATAGGTCATAGAATGAGCATAAGTAAATAAAAGAAGTGAAAAGTGCAGCAAGAAGCTAGTTGAATAGGTTTTCACACACAGACCTGCTTAGAAGACGCATCCTGCTTCAGTTCAGCGAGCAACGTTACCGCTTTTCAACTGCATGGGAATCTCTCTGCTGTCACATGAGTATTATTTTGTGAGATGGTCATCCCACTCATCTGAGGTTCCTCTGGTTCTGTCATGTATAACTATGTGAGGCCCGAGTGGCCTGCTATCTCCTGCCTCGTATCCGGTCCATATTTTTTGTTTTTCTCGAACGGGAGATTGTCCCCATGTTTCATAGGCACCAAATGGTATAGTGTAATTTTAAGGATTACTGGTATATATATATATATATATATATATATATATATATATACATACATGTATATGCATTTATTATATATGTGGGTGGGTGTTTTTTGTATAGATGTGTATGCATTTATATAATTTGTGTACTTGCATGCTTTGTAATTTAACGCTCCTTAATTTTATTTTTATAAAGTTTCGCTCATAGCTTCATGTGAAAAAAAGCAAGCCAGGGGTTTCTCTCTAGAGGGGAGAGGAAACGAAAGTTCAGAAATATATATTCAGTTTGTGTGTGTGTGGAGAGAGAGAGAGAGAGAGAGAGAGTCTGACGGAGCACAGAGTATGGCATGCATAAATCGGTAAATAAAGATGTCTTACTTTATTGGTCCTGCAGTTGCTTTGCACAAAGACAGACGATGTACCGAGTTGCTGTTGATGAATAATAAAAAAGAAACATTCCTGGATATGATATAAACTAGCATGCATTTTTCGAATGTTGAAATTCTACTCTGCACCGAGAATTAAAAACGGAAGAAAAATGTGTGTAAATGAGAAGTGTCATAATGAGCTTCTACATTTTTGGAACGGCTACTGAATCGATTCTCCTCTTCATGAGTTTTAATCTATTCTTTTTCTTCTTTGCAAATCCATAAAGGTTTTGTGAAATGGAATCCTTTTATTTCGTGTATCTGATAGGTAACTGCGCCATATTTCGCTGCCGTCAGGGATAGGAGCTTTTTGTTTTTTTGTGAGCTAAGTATATTGTATATATATATGTATAATATATATTATTATATATATATATATGTGTGTGTATATATGATATATATATATATATATAATATATATATATATATATATATATATATATGTATATATATATATATGTGTGTGTGTGTGTGAGTGTGTGTGTGTACAGTAGGTTTGCTACGACCGCATGAATATTTATGCAGTTCATGTATGTACGTTGTTGGCCATGAATCATGAATCATACTTTTGGAAAGCTCTGCATTTGATGCGTGAAGAAGTATTGATCATACATAAATCCTGCCGTACATAATGAAATATCGTACTATTTTTAGGGAGTTGTAAAAATTCCTTCTCAAAATATGTCTCTCTCTCTCTCTCTCTCTCTCTCTCTCTCTCTCTCTCTCTCTCTCTCTCGATGAAAGGACCGAGGCCCTGCTATTTCAGTCCGCGGTTTCCATTTTTTTTATCTAGAAAAACGTTGGTAGCTTATGCATGTGAATGCTAATGAGACGACGCCAGTGCTCTTGATGGTGTCAGTTATTACCGTCGATTTTAAATCCCGGCGGAATTTCGATTATTGGTGCGTCGTGTTGGAAAGAGAGCCGTTTTGATAAATGGGAAAAATTACTAATGGGGTTGATGCTAGTGCTACCGGTGTGTTGGGATGGTGGTAGTGGTAGTGGTGGTGGTGGTGGTTGTTGGTTTCAGCACACTGCTGAGTTCTTGATTCCATTAGTGATTTGCCATTGCTCTTTTCATTCTTCTTCATACTTCCTGTTCTGCATCATTTTGCAATGGCAGTGTTGCATAAGATCATTTAATTTATATTTATTCTTTCTCATTCGTGTTCGTACTTCTGCATCATTTTGCATTCACAGTGTTACACTTTCTCTTTTCTTGCCTTTTCATTTTTTTTCGGTAACGCGACCTCGTTCTGCTTATCCAGATGCGGGTTCGAATCCCGCCGCGGACGTCAGAATTTAATTTCTTCATATTCTTGCATTTGGGTCTCAGGCTTTGTAGTGACATGCGTATCTAGAAGTGTCAAGAAATCAAGAAAAGTTAAGAGGTCAGTGTGCTTATTACAAGTTCACACCGAAAACTACCATATAAATGGTGTTAGGATGTCACTCTCCTGCAATTAATGTGTTTTGAGCCAAGAAACTCAAAATGTATGACCAGAAAAACATGAATGTATTGTTCAAACCCTTATTGCATCGTGAAAGAAAGTACGGATACCGGATTTGGTAGATAAATCGGGATATCGTAGTTCAGAAGAGGAAGAAAGAAAAGCAAAGAATTATATGTTTAAACGCCTTTTTACATCATACTCGTTGTCACCTCAAAACGGTTGATTATATAAATCACACACGTCATCACCAGCGTCCTAAGCTTATACCGAAGCTTGTAAATTCGAGGAGATTAAGAGATTCAAGATCGTAAATCCTAGAGAATAAAGTACTGAAGTTTTAAACCGAAGCAAATTCACTAGGTTAATCTAAAAACAAAACTAGATACAACATCGGTGTTTGAAAACTCAGGGATAAGTTACGTAAGGTTTGTAAGCCCGAAGGCATAAACAAAGTTAGGAAACTTGCAGAGATCTCTAATTAATGCAAAAAAAAAAAAATGCGAAGGAACGGTTTCTGTGATGTATCCCCCTTTGTACAGAATTAAGGAGATTAACTTGATGAAATGCATAAGCTTAGAGTTAAAAGTAATTGGGTTTATAGTCATTAATTCAATCCATTTCCGTGGTGAGTTTTGGTACCTAAACGTGTGAGAGAATTGAATCAATTGTCCCCCAAGGGTTTGGTGTAGTAGAGTGAAGTTTCGCAATGTTGAACAAGGTAAAGAGAGGTTAAAGGCGTTTGTGTAATAGAGTTCTCGCACAATAAGGGTCCAAAGTATCCCACCGATTAATGCAGTTGTTTGTAGACACTGAAACCAGTGAAATTATTGAGACTATGGAATGGAGTTGGAATATAAAATTTAGGTTTAAGGCCAAACACTGGGATTTATGAGGTCATTCAGCACTGATAGGGAAATCGAGAGTAAAAGTTTTGAAGGCATAAAAGGACGAAACAATTGTTCGGAAAAGGTGGAAGTAAGATGGAAAAAAGATATGACCGAAAGTAGAGGAAAAAAAATTCAATTGAAAGGGGCTGCGTTGTAGAAGCATTGATATACTTGTGTGTGTGTGTGTATGTTTACTTTCTGTATTCTATATTACTATTAAACTATACAGTTTGTTATGCCATATATTTCAGACAGGCCTTATGTTTGGTACATTTTTTCGTGTATGCAGATGTTACTGTGACACCCTGTAAGGCTATTTTGCCAAAGCCTGTATAACGTGCTTTGAGAAATCAGGAATCAGACTCTTTGTTACCTTTCCCGACCTGAGTTGCTCGACCTTCTTACCTGTCGACAAGTCATGACTTCCTCTGTGATTCTGGGTGGATTTCGTTTCTCTGTTTGCGCAAGCTCGCGAACGCTTGCTGCTCCTGCATGGATGGATGTATATGCACGAGCTAAATTATATTCAAATTAGTTGAGTGATGATTTTCATCTAAATAATTTGTTGCCTTGTCATGTTGCCTGTTCACTGCATACATTATATGCTTTAGTTAATTTGTCGACATGGGTTGAATTTATTCTGAACGTGAAATGGTATTATTCACTTCGAGCTACAAAGATTTGTCTTGACATTTCCGTAATTAGCTGGGTCACCGTTTAACAAATTTGTCCTAAACAGGCAACTGGCTTATTTGAAAATATACGTACATACACACATCTATCTATATATGCGTGGGTGTATGTATGTACTATGTTTATTATTCTAATTACTTATCTATGACAGAATTTGTTAAAAGATGACCCATGAAGTAAATATATATATATATATATATATATATATATATATATATATATATATATATATATATATATATAGATAGATAGATAGATAGATAGATAGATAGATAGATAGATAGATAGATAGATAGATATATTATTTTAAGTTGTATATGCTAATGTTACGTATTTATTCATTAAGCAATAAGACAATAGCCTCTATACCGGAATTAGGATTTCCTAAGTTTATCATATATTTGGTTTGTACGTTTTCCTAAGTTTATCATAATTTTTTTTTTACTTGAAATGTAAAAGCCATTTTCAAATATGACAAAATCGCAACGAATTCCATTTTGTGCACTAACCTAGTCCTTCAATTGTTATTAAGAAATATTGCATGATATCATCAATTATATTCGGCTGTGCATAATTATAAATCGGCTACCCCACTTATCCCCCTCATGAATGTGTGTGTGTGTGTCTGTGCGCATGTTCGTGTAGTGGAGTGAAAGTGGCCAGACGTAAATTTGGAAAGGGTGGCTGTGGGTGAAGATGGCCCCTCGTGTTTTCAATGTTTACCTCTTCCAGTCTTTCTCAAGATGCCTCCCTTACTGGGCCTGGTGATGGTGTGTTGACGCAAGACTTTCCTCGGTGTCCGTTCTGTAAATATTGTTAATAAGAGCATAACCATTCTCTCTCTCTCTCTCTCTCTCTCTCTCTCTCTCTCTCTCTCTCTCTCTCTCATGATTAAGTCTGCAGTTATTGGTATGCCACTCTTCATACCGAGTGTATACTGGCTCTCTCTTGAGACAAGAAATAATTGATGGAAATAAAGCTGAATAGATACAACACATCCCATTGTGGGAACTTCTTAACATATAAGATATGTGAGACGTGGAATAAACTGCCACCAGAAGTTAAAAACAGCAACAGCGTGGAGGATTTTAAAAGAAAGTTAGACAAAATCGTCAGGAAATTATGAATGATCAGTAAAACCTGCTCCCAGAGATAAGTGAGCACACGATGTCTCCTCGGATGGATTAACAAGTCTTTGAGACATCGTAATCCTTGTAACTCTCTCTCTCTCTCTCTCTCTCTCTCTCTCTCTCGTGACAAGCCCTGCCAATTCGTACACAGTGTATCTGAATTGATATTTAATTTGATCTTGTTTATGTTGTTGGTTCTGTATTGCCGTCTCATTTATCGGTGTAACCCCTTATTCTTTTGCATTCGTTGAGACAAAGCAACGTTTGTGTCCCATTGTGAAGCGTCAGTTACAGTAATCTTCGATAAACAGGTCTTTCGGTTCTTTGCTGCTGCAACCCCATTCATTCATTTTTCTGTACCTCCGTTCATATTCTCTTTCTTCCATCTTTCTTTCCGCCCTCGCTACCAATGGTAGCGACGGTTTCCTCCTGTTACACCTTTCAAGCCTTCGCACCGTCACTTTCCCTTTCGGCGCTGAATGACCTCATAGGTCCCAGCGCTTGGCCTTCGGCCTAAATTCTGTAATCCAGTCTGTAATCGAATTCGCTAAACAGCGTTCGCTCGCAAAGCGCCGAAATAGGATTAAGTAGATTAAGGCTGCAAAGCCTGTGAAGCGAAGCGTGTTCTTTTGGTCTTTGATAAAGCATTGTTCCTCTGCGATTGCGATCTCTCTGACGCTTCTTTGTTCCTTTTTATCGTTCTTTGCAAATGCAATAATCGAATCATTGATTATAGCCGAGGAGACATTGTTCAAGCTTATCTGCCCAATACAGATTTCGTCCTTTGGAAAAGAAAGCATGAATTAATGGACCTCTCTCAGGTAAAGATAACCTTCTCTCTCTTTTTGCTAAAAGATACATTCTTTTATTTACCCGCTCGCCAGCTGCCTATGAATACATAACTAAATGATTATTTAAGACAATGATACAGGTTTACAAACTGTTCGAAGAACATGTATTATTCGTTTCTGGGTTCATATGTTGAATTTCTCGTACTTCTTTCAAATGAACACCATATTTTTTGGAAAGCTTGAATTTCAAGTTAATGATCCATGTGGGCTTGTTCTATAATAAGTTGGGGTTCATCTTCCGAACAAAGTATATTGATAATGATACTTCTTTTTATACTAGAGTCCTTTAGTATAATTGCGTGTCTTTTATGCTAATTTATATTTTTCATCCTTTTCCGTACCTATTGAAGTCAAGTAGAGTCTTTTATTCACAACGATGGTTAGTTTGATATTCTATACAGTCACCACGTTAAAAAGGTCTCATTATTTATTTGTTATGGCAGGCAGAGTCTTCAAGATTAATTTGATCAAGAATCTCAGCTACGTCTGGAATCTGAATACGGCCCGTCAGAACTTGTAATTGGTTTGGAGGTGGCTGTTCTCGCTAGAAACTTCTTCGGAAGTATGTTGCCATCAGTGCTGTGATTACCATTATTGTTAATGCCGTGACTTGCGTCGTATCCCCATCATTATTTTTCAGACCTATTCTACGGCCACAACGTCATTGGTACGTAATGAACCATTGACAGTTTTGTGTTATCTTCATATATAATTTTTCTAGTGGAATGCTTTCACACACAAATAAATACATACATACATACATTACACACACACACACACACACACACACACACACATATATATATATATATATATATATATATATATATATATATATTTGTCTCGGGATTGTCTTACATCAATTTGATTGCTGTTGGGTGTGGAATTGTATGTTCTTTAATTATTCTCTCTCTCTCTCTCTCTCTCTCTCTCTCTCTCTCTCTCTCTCTCTCTCTCTCTGCGCACCAAACCCAAATACAGGCATGTGCATCTGTGTATGCAAGTGATAGAATGCATCCCCGAAATTGCTCTTCGGGACCAAATCATATCAACTCCTCCTCCTCCTCCTCCTCCTCCTCCTCCTCACCTCACCCCATGCTCCACTCCTTCGTGGGTGTGTTGCACCTTATGACAATTGCCATGAACCCCATTCCTGCATATACCCCACAGAATGGTATGCAGGGCATGGAGGGTATAGAGTTCGTCTCTGTGTCTATGTCTAAAAAAATTGTATTTTTCATGTATTTTGTAGTTTAATTTAGTGCCGTGGATTTTTCAGCTGAGATGAAGTAATGCTGTTTTTCACGATTTTGTATATTTGTACATGGTACTCGTCTGTAGTAATCTGTAGCTAGTTTTAACGAATGTTTTGCATACAGCACTTTTTGGATAGTTTTCAAGCAGTACCTTGTACTTTAAAAAACTGTTGTTTTGACAAACAGTTTTCAGAAAATTTGTCAAAACTTTGACTTTATGTCAAAACTGCTTGAAACATCAAATTTGTGTCAATTTGCGCATGTGACAAATTACCATGTTTTCGTAACCTGAGCATATGTATTGACGTGAACGTCCTAATTATGTTAATGATTTTAACAGGATTAGTAACAAACATTCTCTCTCTCTCTCTCTCTCTCTCTCTCTCTCTCTTCTCTCTCTCTCTCTCTCGGAACTATTCTTTAATTTATTCTTTTATTTCTAGAAAGTTTTTATGTCTTGGACGTTTAGTTTCACCTTTTTTTATATGCTTGTGTGTGAATGCCGGAATAAGTTGGCCAAACTGAAAGGGATTTTCTGGGTTTTGGAAGAAATTGTGAAAAAAAAAACTTTTTTTTGGCAAAGATAAAAAAAAAAAAATCTTGGAGTTGAGATTATTATTATATTTTTTTTACGACGGAAGTAATTCAGAAGGGTAAAAGAAGCCTTGGGAAAATAAACGACTTGGAAACACATGAAAGTAATCAAGGAATAGAAGTATATTTTGATGCATACGGTCATGGAAGGTTTTCCAGTATATTCTCATTTCATATTAGCATTTTGAATTCAATTAATGTATCATTTTTTTCATGTTAAAGGTTTGAAAGACTTAAATCAAGTTAATAAACTGGTTTCACTTCTTTGCATTTGTTTTTATTAAATTTTATTCATATCTTATAAATGCGTTGTCGATTAAATAATGAATTGAGAAAATGATAGTTATGGCAAATGGCTTAATAATTTTATATATATATATATATTATATATATATATATATATATATATATATATATATATATGTGTGTGTGTGTGTGTGTGTGTGTGTGTGTGTGTTTACGTATGTATGTATGTATGTAGTATCTGTTTATAATTTCAAATCTTAATTCTCTCTAAACAAAATAAGACCATTTCACTGATAATTTTGCAGAGTACAGTAGAACGTAGTAGGCAACAGAACTGGAAATCCTTGGGGGACAACTTTAGTCTCTATCTCTCTTATAGCGTGATAGACATTAAATTTTGTAAACCACTCTGGCGGAAGAATTTATGGAATGATTGATATGATCTGGATGGATATGTGGCAGTGGTGGTTGGGGGGTGGGGGGCGGGGTGAGGTTTATACCATTCACCCCTCTAGGGGGAGGAATGAGGACGTTTTTATCAGATTGACCTGGAACCTTCCAGACCACTTTGGGATGGTGTGACGTATGAAAAGAGGGGCAAGATATCTTTTATTTCTGTATATAGGGATGTATGTATGCCTTGAGGGATATGAAGTATATTAGGGGCAAACATCTTATGGGTCAGTGCGCATTCATGAAGTGATTTCACCTCTTGGGGAAAAGAGTTGGTTGGTGATAATAGAGAGAGAGAGAGAGAGAGAGAGAGAGAGAGAGAGAGAGATTGAGCACCCATTTCCGGAGAAGGTGGGAGTTAGACTGGCTTCTGGAACCCTTTCGGATGCTGTGAATTTTTTATGCAAAGAAATTAGATAAAACATAGTTTGGGTCCAATCATATTCCTGGGAAGTTTTCCCCATTTAGCCTATGTGAAAAGGGTTTGGTTGGTCTTAATTATTATAACGCATATACGTTCGTTGAAAGCAGCATTGAAGGTAGAGAGTTACTAGGAGTTACAATGTTTAGGATGTCTCAAAGACTTATTAGTCCATCCGAGGATACATTGTGTGCTCACTTATCTCTTGGAGCAGGTTTTACTGTTCATTCACAGTGTCCTAATGATTCTGTCTAGCTTTCTTTTAAACTCTTCCACACTGTTGCTGTTTATAACTTCTAGTGGCAGTTTATTCCATGTGTCACATATCTTGTATGTAAAGAAGTTCCCACAATGAGAGAGAGAGGAGAAAGAGAAGAGAAGAGAAGAAGAGGAGGAAAGGAACGAATGAGAGAGAGATTGAAAGGTGAAAAGGAAGAGAGAGAGAGAGAGAGAGAGAGAGAGAGAGAGAGAGAGAGAGAATAATTTTCGGACTTGAAGGATTTAGTTGGACGTTCCGAAGGTAAGGGAGTAGGATGAGAGGAGCCTTCGTGCCCCTTCTCCCCAGATGAGGTCCCTTGGAGGATTGTTTTCCGTTGTTTATAGTCTTGATGAAACCCGGAACACGGCCGCTGGGAAAATTATGGGCGGTTGGAAGATTGCTCGCAGGATGCTTTGGGTGAGAATGTCTGGTAAATACAGTGTAAAGGGAAACATTTAATCTCTCTCTCTCTCTCTCTCTCTCTCTCTCTCTCTCTCTCTCTAGAACTGAACTGAAGAGATACAACACATCCCATTGTGCGAACTTCTTTACATACAAGATATGTGACACATGAAATAAACTGCCACCAGAAGTTATAACAGCAGCAGTGTGGAAGAGTTTAAAAGAAAGCTTGACAAAATCATTAGGACACTGTGAATGCACAGTAAAACCTGCTCCTACAGATAAGTGAGCACACGATATCTCCTCGGATGGACTAACAAGTCTTTGAGACATCCTAATCCTTGTAACTCCTTGTAACACACTCTCGTAGCAGAGTAGTGGTTTGAGTAGAGAGCAGCGCCAGGGTTAAAATTGGATTAATTGATGTCGCGTCCAAATGTCAGGGTTCGCCGTGATTTCATGATATCCGTAATTTATTGTTTATATTCGTCGTGAAATAAGTGTGATTTACGCGTCACGTTGGCGATATTTTATGAAAGATTAAAAACACTTGTTCAATATAATCTTGGATCTGTGGCGTCATTGAGAGGATTAAATGGATGTCTTTAGCTATATCCAGGTGCTAGACGAGTCTAGACATTTTCCTTTTCATTCTGCAGTAAACATTTCCCCTTGATAGTTCGGTTCCAGGCTAAGAGAAAAGACGAATAAAATTGCCACTACCAAGACTGAGCATTAAGCGGTGATTGAAGAGTAAATCCCTGTGCAGAAATGGCACAGTCAAAAATCAATTCACTTCTCGTAAATTTTCTCTTGTCTCATTTTTGAAAGCAGTCATCGAGAAGTTGTAACAGTGCAGCCAGAGAACTGTTATTGCATTGGAAGATAGCGTTCGAAATGACCGAAGTTCTGTCATGATGTTGAACGCGGTTGTGTGATTGTTATTGTGCCGCTGAAAGTGGTCTCATAATTATTGTCGTTCGGTTGTTCTGTCTCTCTTCTTGTCGCTGTCATTAGGTTGTAGGACACGTTCGTGCTTTTGAAATGCTAACTGATGTTTCTGATTAGTGTTGTAAATTACAATTTTGACGTCGCTGGAGCCTGTGGGGTTTCGTTTTCCCTTCGTCATCGTGAACGGCGGAGATCATTATCAGTAATTTGCTGAAAATTGCCCCAACTGCTCTGCGGTGCCGAAGGTCTTATTTCGTCATCTTATTTCGCTGAATTTTTCAAAGCAA
>NC_087202.1:68765521-68803021 GCF_015104395.2 Macrobrachium nipponense | reverse complement strand
TAGACCATTGTTTCCTTCCGGGACGTGAAAAGATTCTCTCTCTCTCTCTCTCTCTCTCTCTCTCTCTCTCTCTCTCTCTCTCTCTCTCTCTCAGAACCCACTAGACCATTGTCCCTTTCCAGGATATGTAAAGCTCTCTCTCTCTCTCTCTCTCTCTCTCCTCTCTCTCTCTATATAAATACCTATCGGCATGCTGATATAGTTATATATATTATATATATATATATATAATATATATATATATATATATATATATATAATATATATATATACACCATTAGTACATACAGTTTGTAAATATAAATATATTTATAATGCTCATATGTCGCGTTGTTGTCTGTTTTTATGCTTTTGATATGATTTTCTTCTATGTATGGTCATTAAAGGTTTAATTCTTACGCTCTATAACTTACCAAAGCTAAGCACAGGATGTCACCTTCAGCACGTAGTTTAGCTGTTTGGTATGTTAGTGATGAAAGCCGTTGGCTTTTGTACGAGGTTTGTGTATATTTGTGGGTGTATATATATATATATATATATATATATATGTAATATATATATATGTATGTATGTATGTATAGTATGTGTGTGTGTATGATATATATAATTGTGTATGTTACATTTAGATACGTAAAGTCTGTATTTGTTGCCGTATAATGCATCGCGTATGTTCATCACACATATGTTCATGGGCCATTATTATAATTATTTTTTTATTTTATTTTATTTTTTTTGTGCTCAGTGGAAGTCATGCATGTGTAAAAAAGTGAGCTAAAAAGGTCTACGGTTAGTGAACAGGATATTCGGAGCGGAAGTTCTGACTCACGAAACTTCACACACACACACACACACACACACACACACACACACACACACACACACACACAAAACAAACTCTGCCTTGTACACAAAGATTACAGATGGATTTGATTTATCAGCGAAATAAAAAAAAAAAAATCAGTCTTGGAAAATTTAACGAATATTCATACTGTAGTCATTCGCTCAGTGTGAAAATAAGCTTCATAAAGTTTCTTCCCATTGTATTGAGAAGAATCGAAGTAGGAAATTATTGCACTAACATGGAATTCTACAGCATTTTTGTGTAGTGAGCTTGTGTGACTCACTCGTGATGAACGCCAGAGCTTCGTCATTTTCCTGAAGTCACTTAGCAACACTTAGGTGATTGTTATTTGAAAACACTCATGAAACAAATTATTCTTCTAGATTCATCTATTGAGCAATTCGTCTGTCTCCACGGAGATTCTGAAACGTAAATGATACATTATTTAAAAAAAAAAAATTATTGTAATTTGTGCTTCATTTGAAAGATTTTCGTCTGCAGAGAGTTGTTCGTTTCTGCACGAATTTACCATCAGTACCTGACTATGTTAACGTACTTAAATGTGATTATGACTTTTTGATAATGTACTATTTTTTATTTATTTCATTCCAAAACTGACGTCAAAATTGTGAGTTACTAAATAGGGAGATAAAAATATTCTTAGAAAAGAGTAAATTGAGTCCAGTAGAGTAAGAGAAAAGAAAGACCGGTGCGGAGTAAAATGGAAGATAAAGGGAGCAAGTAGACGAAGAAGGGTCGAGTAAGAGAAAAGTAAAGTAGACAGAGTTCGGAAGAGTGAAAGAAGAGCAAGCTTCCTCGTTTGTATTTTTAGGGTTAATAATAATCACTGTCCGATTATGTCCTAGGGGCCACTCAGTTCATATTCTGTCTGTTGAGGTACATAGCGATAAAAGAACAGGATAGTCAAACTTACTCACCCCCCTTTTTTTTTTTACATTACATTATTGCAAGTACTTCTCAATGTCAAATATAACTTTGGTTCTTTTATTTGTATGTCTCTCATTTATTAAACTCTTTTAACTCATTTTTACGTGTTCTTAAAAAATGAAGACATTAAAGTTTTTATTTTATTTTATTTTATTTTATTTTATTTTATTTTATTTATTTTTTAATCGTTGGCTGGTGAAACTAAGACGAAATGGATGACTGCCTAGTACCATTAAAAACGTTCTATTATAGGATTTCGTTTCTTTAAAAAAGCAAATGAAAAAGCCTATGAAATTAAGGACGACTCTTTTTAAGCAAATAAAAATAGAGGCACGCCACGTGATGTATAAATTCGTGCCGGCTTTTGTATACACTGATTTTAATTACTATTATTCTGAAGAAAATCCCTTGCAAGAAAAGAACGGATCTTTTAATTAAACGTTAGGCTTCTTTTCTTTCTTAATCTGGGTCAGGCGTGGGATGACATTTAACGTTCAGATTTCACTGTCTTATAAGTTGAGAAAAAATCATGTGACGATTTGCATTTCGAACTTTTTTTTTTTTTTAGAAGTTCTTAATCGTGAGTTGAATTACGATTAGATAATTAAGCGTTCTTTTTCTTTTGCATTTAGATTTATGTATACTATGTTGTAAGTCTAGTTCCCTTATGAGTAAGATAGCCGTAGTTCGGAGGGCTGAATAAAACCGGCAAGCTTTGTTAAAACCCTTTTTCTGTTTAGTGACCTAAGTTGTGAATTTGACACCTGATATGTGTAACCTACTAGGCAGGCCTGCTACTAGCGTACGTTGCATCCCGCATCCTGGGTAGAGGAGGAGGTGGGACTAGCATCTACTTCCCCTCCATATAAATAAATAGATTATATATAATATATATATATATATATATATATATATATATATATATATATATATATATATATAATGATATATATTATATATAATATATATATAATTCTACATCACTGGTGAGCTAATCTTCGGTGAAATGGGCATGGGAATACGAAGGACATGGCACATTACAGAGGATTCTTTTTGCTAGCGACTTTAGGCTAAAGGCAAGAAATAAATGTTTTGTACTCATGTAACATTTAATTTCTGCCTTTAGCCAGAAGATGGGACTTTGTCTCGAAACGTCGCTAGCAATAAACAATCCTCTGTAGTGTGCCATGTCTTTCTGTATATATACATATATATAATATATATATATATATATATATATATATATATATATATATATGTGTGTGGGTGTGTGTGTGTGTGTGTGTGTGTGTGTGTGTGTGTGTGTGTGTATGTGTGTGTGTGTAGGTATATATGTATTATAATATATATAATTAAAAAATATATATATATATATATAATATAATATATATATATATTTGTTGTGTGTGGTGTAGTTATGTGTGCGTGTGTATAAGTCTTGTTGGTTTTATAGTTACAAACATTTCTAATCATAATATAATACTACTCTCACTTTCATACGACCTCACTTTCCTGACTCACTGATTCATACCTCGTGATGTGATAGGATATTTGCCTTAAAATCGTGGCCTGACTTCCGCCCATTGTCTTCTTGAAAAAAAAAAAGCCTTTGATAACTTGGGAACGGCAAGGAATTACTATAATAACGATGATGTTTTGACGTTTGCGAACTCTCGGTCTCTTTGATGCAGTGAGGCATAATTACGGTTGACTTCGAGCATTCTCGATAAGAATGATAGACAGTTTCTCGTTCGAGATTTTGCGAACCTTCGTTTGGTTTGTTTGGTTGTCTTGTGTGTCAGCTGGTGGTTTGTGTAGGTCTCTCTTCTCTCTCTCTCTCTCTCTCTCTCTCTCTCTCTCTCTCTCGTTTTACATCATTCGATCTCACATGTTGAAAATTGCAGTTGATTACAGTCCGTTCTCCAATATTTTTTCAGGATTTTCTTTTATGAATTACTTGTTCTTTTATTCATCTTATCTCTTCTCCGTCACTCATTCTTCTTCCCTCTATCGTTATGTCTAATCATCTACCGATGTAACCCCCCCCCCCCTCCTCTCTCTCTCTCTCTCTCTCTCTCTCTCTCTCTCTCTCTCTCTGTATTTATCGATCTGTTTAGTGATTTACCGATGTAATATCTCACTCTCTCTCTCTCTAATTATGTAGCTTTGTGTGTTTTCATTCTCTCGCTGGTTATCATTTTATCGAATTCTGCCGATGTATCTTTCATTCGCTCTCTGTTTTCAGTTCTGTCTGATTATCTACCTGTTTCCGTTGCTGTGTCGCTGTTTCATATTTTTTTATTTGTTGCCTTTTCGTGTGTGTTTTTTTTTTATTATTATTGTCCTAGTAAGTTTCTTCCCCAAGTGTACTGACAGTGGCTCTTTTCAGAATTTGTGTGCGAGATTTCTTCGTCTCTCCTTTATACAAGCTGTTGCTTCGTGTATGCAACTGATATTCGCGTGGCGTGTAGAAATGGGCGTGAAAAGCGTCTAGTGGTATTGTTGCTGTGTGTAAGAGGATTTTTCTGAAGTCGAGGTATGTCAGTTAGTTTGATGCTACGCTGTGACACCTCTACAAACACACTCACACGCAGTCACCATATTAATGTTATCTCGTTCGCCGAAGTTGATGTGCTTAACCTTGACTACCAACATGCATCTTTCTGAAGTCTAAATGGAACCTCAGAAAATTACATTTCAACCAGAAGTTGTAAACAGCAACAGTGTGGAAGAGTTTAAAAGAAAGCGAGACAAAATCATTAGGACACTGTGAATGAACAGCAAAACCTGCTCCTACAGATAAGCGAGCACACGATGTTTCTCCTCTTAGGATGGACTAATAAGTCTTTGAGACATCCTAATCCTTGTAACTCCTCGTAACTCAGTATGACGTAATGTGACTCAATGTTTCTTGCATCCATGCAGGGAAGAATTGTCAGCAATTTCACAGGAATCCGGAAATGGATTTCATGGAGGGGAAAGAGGATTCATTGTTTCTTGTTTGTTTTGAAAAATAGGTTTTGCGGGGATTTCATTTCCACCCATTTTAAAAGTTCCCATTAGCAACAGCTTTCGTGTTTGCAACAGTATTATTCTCTCTCTCTCTCTCTCTCTCTCTCTCTCTCTGAGTATGCTGTGTAATGTGTAATTTTTCATCGCCCTGGGGAAGGCGCGAACCCGCGACATCTGAGCGGCATTCTACGACGCTATCCACCATACCAGTGATAATATCTACCCTGTTTTATTTTTTTTTTCTCTCCTCCGCCCTTTTCAGTTTTACCGATACGGTATAGCAATCGATTGATTTAATTTTTTTTAACCAGATGTGAAAGAAATACCATGAGAGCGGCCACCTGCAGTTAAGAGTTTTTAAAGGTATTCTTCTACTTGTTTGTCGTACGTAGCGTTTATTTTTTATATTTGGCCAAAGACAGATTCATTTGAACGTGTACTGTCTCTTTTGTTATTGTAATATTTCATCATCCCCCTTAAACTAATTATTTTCTCGTATTTTTTTTTTTTTTTTCATTTCACAAATACAACGATTTCGTATAATTTCTTCTTCTTAGCACCAAAGAGCAGCTCGTAGATCACAGATGAAGAACCTTTCATAGAATCATTCATAGATGTTCTTCTCACAAACCTCTGATAGCTCAGACTAAATCTGACTGCACGAGATGCCGTTCATGCAACTTTCTCTCTCTCTCTCTCTCTCTCTCTCTCTCTCTCTCTCTCTCTCTCTCTCTCTCTCTCTCTCATATTTCTTATCCACACACCTCTAGCAGCTTAGGCTAAATCTGATAGTACGTGATACCGTTCATGCATCGCTCTCTCTCTCTCTCTCTCTCTCTCTCTCTCTCTCTCTCTCTCTCTCTCTCTCTCTCTCTCTCTCCTTGATAAAATAATTCCTATATTTTTTATACACATACCTCTAGCAGCCTAGGCTAAATCTGATAGTACGAGATACCGTTCATGCAGCTCTCTCTCTCTCTCTCTCTCTCTCTCTCTCTCTCTCTCTCTCTCTCTCTCTCTCTCGATAAAATTATTCATATATTTTTATCCAACACCTCTGGGAACTCGGGCGAAATCTGACTAAACGAGATATATTTCATCTCTCTCTCTCTCTCTCTCTCTCTCTCTCTCGCTCTCTCTCCTCTCTCTCTCTCAAACCCCTTACCCTGATGATCGTTTTGCAATACCCTGTTTCGTTGTTCCTGCAACATGCACTAGAGGAACAACTTCTCTGTTCCCGGCGTGTTCTCCCTTCCGGAAACTGCGACCTGGTCTTGTTCCCGGACATTGCAATGTTCTCTTGTTCCCGGAGTCTTCCCCCCCAGGAAAAAGAAAAAAACAATTGAAGCGGTCAAAGTTCCCTGAGCATTCGAACGATGGTTTTGGTCACTTGACTCAGTCAGACAGCAGATCAAAGGCTTCGACCTTCAGAGGTCAAGCGGAAGGTCACGCGATGGCAGCAATTGGGAGGGAGGGAGGGAGACGAAGGGGTGGGGGCAGCCGATCATTGAATCGCTGGCGTCCTTTTTATTTTGATTCGTCTGTGATTTCAAGTAGATAAAGATAAATGTCAGTGTTGGGTGACTTGCGTATGTTGACCCCTTTTTGGTGAGAATGTATGACTTTCGTTGTAGTGCGAAAGGTTTAATTTTACTTTTAACTTTTTAAAAAATATAAATAAAAAGTTTATTGCATTTTAGTTGATGAAAAAAGCGATCATTAATAGGATACTTTAGCTATTGTTAAAGCAAACTTATAAATATTTAGTTTCAAAAAAAATTTTTATGGTAGATTTATTAATTATTTTTTTTATACGTTTCACAATACTTTTATTATAAAAAAAAGATTTATCGAAGGCCGCTGAATTTTATGTACTGTATCCTTCATATCTATATCACAAAATTCCGAAATTATGTGAGAACCTTTTTCAGTGATTTATAACGCTCTAAATATTCGGAATATATCAGGCCATTCCACCGCATTGTCCTCAAGCCTCAGAATATCTTGGCCACGAGACATTGCACGCGATGCAAAAATCATGAACAGTGAACGGTGGTAGTGTAATGGAGTGTCACCATTAGCGTGAGCAGACGTGGACTGCTATTTACTGAATTTTTGTCCGACGCCGTTGATTAAGATCATGCTTTCTTTTAACCGGGAAGAAATCGGAGAGAAAGTTCACTTCATGACCGGCAATACGTCAGAATGTTAACTTTTGATTTTAACTGAAAAACAAAATTCATAGTCTACTTCGGTGAGTTTATGAGACTTCCTATAATATTCAGCTTTTAATTCATTACTAGAGGTTAATTCCTTCCATTTGTAGTAGGTTGTGATTTTTGGGAATTTGGTCAACATGAGCAATTGCATATATATTTCCACGTGTATATATATATATATATATATATATATATATATATATATATATAAATGTGTGTATACATATGTTTAAATATATAATATATATGTGTATATTTATATATAATCACAGATATATACATACATATACATATTACATGTGTGAGGGCAAAAACGATAAGGGATGTATGCGATATGTAACTGTCGAACGTCGTAACACAGGAAGCCAAATGTATTCTCACGAACCACCGCGCCATATTTCGGCAACGGCCCAGGGTCTGAATTTCTGTGGGCTTTCTTCGTGAAATGAACGGAGGCAGGTGAATACGGCCGGGGTTAATTGCTTTCATAGTGAAAGTTCTGTGAAGTATGAAAGTTGCTGGTGTTTAATTGGGTGCGAATGGTAACTGGTGCGTTTGTGAATGCATTTACTGAGGCTCTTGAATTTGGGCTAATTTAGGGAAGACTGGGCCCATGGGAGGCACTCTCTCACGCACGTCGTTTTGACCAGAGGTATTTGTAGGGAGATCTTGGGTTGGTGTTCATCTATTTATTCAAAGTTTTGTATTTCCGCTTGTGTGTGTATGTGTTGTTTATTGATATTTATCCTTATGTACGCAATAAGCTACAAATGCCCTTAAATATCTAATTCACCCTACCTCGGAATTAATATATTTTCATATATGTTAACCGAAGGGGAATTTTTAAGTCTATAAGAAATTCGTCAGCTCGCTCCCGTGAGCCGACGAATTTCTTATCGACTAAAAAATTCCACTTCGGTTAACATATATGAAAATATATTAATTCCGAGGTAGGGTGAATTAGATATTAAAGAAAATTTGTAGCCTAATGAGTATACATGAATCACGGTAATGTGATAAGACTCATATCCTTTTATTTATTATTATATATATAATATATAGATATATAATATATACACATATATATATACATACATATACATATACATACATACATATATATTTGTTAACCTTCCAGTTTCTTGGCAATTTTGAGAAATGATATTGTTGGCCACATTCCCTGTTTCTCACCCTCCTTGCGTCCGAACAAAGTTGTTTAACCACCCGGTACACAATTCACTACGCAGGTCAGAAGATACACGAGACATTTTTTTTTTCAGGAAGGGCTGATGTGGTTTCCCTTCCGTGGGATTGAACTCTGGTCTCTCGCTGCGTGAGGCGAGGTCGCAATGTTGCGGAAGTTACTGCATTAAGGTTCACTATCGATTTAGCAGTTCAAGTATGAATACGGCAGTGACAGTTGTCACTATTTTTCCCCAGGAGTCAGCCTCAAGGAGAACGAACCATTGTTGAAGATATGCAGACTTTTTTTTTTTTTTCTGTCATTTTGAAGTTGACCTTTTTTGCCCTCCCGCGAACTACTACAGGCAGAGGCTCTATAAACTGAACTCTTTCCAAAACAGGCGAGAGACCACCGAGGCCATTATTAACCCCTTTATTGGTAATTTGAGATGAACGCGTCGAGGAAGTCCGCAAGTACTGCTTCTGTTTGTTCAGGAGATACAGACAGAGAGGGGATGTGTCTCTAACGGTTGGTTGGCCCAAGTGTTTCGGTGTGGGGTTTGGGGGGTGGGGCAGCTAAGTGGCAGCAGCTTGATAAAAGAAGTCGTTTCTTTCCATTTTGACTTCTCTCTTTCATTGGGTTGACTTCTAAGGAGTCAAAATGAAGTTAAAAACAAAGGAGGGCTCTGTGCTGAGTATGAGTGGCACACCTGTGGACTTTTTAGGGATTTTCATCTTGAAGTCTGAGTCTTATCTTTCCTCCAGTAATTGGCAAGGGGTTGCTTGCTATTTATAATCGTATGCTTTATAAGTCTCTCTCTCTCTCTCTCTCTCTCTCTCTCTCTCTCTCTCTCTCTCTCTCTCTCTCATGAAGAATATCTTGTGGTGATTTATTAACTTAATTCAGTGCAGCGAGGTTTACTTTATGCCATTACTTAACGAGAAGCCGGAAGGCTTTACAATTTTCTAGAGCCTGCCTCTCCGAAAGGTAAAAAGATGTAATATATATGGATATACATAATATATATATATATATTATATATATATATATATATATATATATATATATAATATATATATATATATATATATAATATATATATATATATATATATATATATAAACTCTACGTCACACTTCCGTGCAAATATTCCAAGAGCTATATTACGTGTGAAGGATTTAGTTTTTTGTTCACGCAGTTATTGAGCGGCCTCACACTTTAGTTGGCCAAAAACGCCTGTGCAAATTAACTGGGTGACGAAATTGCTCGAGTGAGTTTGTGCCAGCAAATGCGAAACGGAAATTTGATGCGGGAAGTTTTATAGCGTTTATTTTTAAACGTGTTTCGCCAATTCATATGCAAATGACGTCACAATGTTTTTAGTTTTCTGTAAAAGAAAACTATTTTGCAGGTTTCGTTTCTCCGTCCGTCCGCCCGCACTTTATTCTATCCGCCCTCTGATCTACAAAAACTACCGAGGCTAGATGGCTGCAAATTGGTATTTTGATCATCCACCCTCCAATCATCAAGTATACCAGATTACAACCCTCTAGACTCAGTAGTTTGTATTTTATTTAAGGTAGAAGTTAACCATAGATCGTGCATCTGGCATTATTTTCCGGAGCCATGGGGCGCACCCTAACTCTACCGCATCTTGTGAGCAACTGGAGAGCTGCCTCGCTGTCATAGTTGATGGTTTTATACGTTGTACAGAAAACTAGATATCTCCGAAGAAACTTCGCGCACGTTTTTAAATTTGTTGGTGTTGTTGTTGTTGTTATTGTTATCCACGAGATTAATCCTCTCCACATGTAACAATCTCACAGGGGCTACTGACTTGAAATTCAAGAGACCAAAGAACATGGTGTTCATTTGAGAATTAACAGAAGTTAGTAGTATATAAAGAAAAAAAAAAAAGAGGTCAGTTATTAGAAAAGGAAAAAATGTCATTGAATTAATCATTAGATAAAATGTTAAATTTCAATTAGTATTGTGTGTAAAAACAAGAGAAAAAAGAAATGTTTTTTCATACCAAAGCAGACATACTAAGGTAATTTGGTATTTCATTTTCAAGTCAGTATTCTTTTCTAAAGTATTTTGTTCACTGTCATGTTAAAATGCCATCTGAACATTACAACATTGAAAGTTTTGCATTCGTTTGGAGCATGTTAAACTTCAAATTTGTGTTCTCATTCATATCAAGTCCCCCTCTCCTCTCTCTCTCTCTCTCTCTCTCTCTCTCTCTCTCTCTCTCTCTCTCTCTCATTGTGTCGTGAGTGGTTTAGTGGATGTTGGTATCGTCCTTGATATTCGAAATCGTGTCGCAAGTGACCCTCACTCATTGAGCAGCTTGAGAAGTTGACTTGATGAATCGTTCCGTGAAGTCGAGAGAGAGAGAGAGAGAGAGAGAGAGAGAGAGAGAGAGAGAGAGAGAGAGAGAGAGAGAGAGAGAGAGAGACTAGTTTCCCCATCGAAGTCAAAGAGGTCATGAAGACTATTTTTTTATAATTACATCTAATGGAGTATTTTATTTACTATCTACGGTAATTTTTTTTATCTTTTTGCTACAACTACTGAAGTAGTTTCAATACTTTCTCCGAATACTGCTACTATTACTAATACAGTTTTTCATTGATAATTTGTCAAAACTGTAAAGCTCCGGAACTATTATTTTTCTTGATTACTACATCTGACTTAAATAGCTCATACTATGACTGATACTCAGTCATTTTATTGTGGATGCTTCGTACCGTCAATTTATGCATTTAATATTGCTGTTATTTTTTTTATTTTTATTTTTTGGGGGGGCCGGCGAATTTTTGTTATGAAGTCAGGAAGGAGGTGACCCATGCTCTGGCGTTTCTGCTAACTCCAGCTAGGGAATCTGCTGACGTTTCTGCTGAATCCAGCAGAGGAATTCGCAGAATTCTGATAGTAAAAATCTTTAATCTTGCCTGCTCTCTTGGGCAACAGTAATTCCTTCGACCGGTGCTCCGCTATATTTCGGAGGTTTCTCTCTCTCTCTCTCTCTCTCTCTCTCTCTCTCTCTCTCTCTCTCTCTCTCTCTCTCTCTCTAAATCTTTTCAGGCTTGTATTTCTTAAACGCGTCTCTTCCTGACGTTCCAGTGTTATGAAGTAATTTATGCATTTCTGAGTGTGTGGATATATATATAATATATATATATATATATATATATATATATATATTATATATATATAGATAGATAGATAGATAGATATGTATATATATATATATATATATATATATATATATATATATATATGTGTGTGTGTGTGTGTGTGTGTGTGTGTGTGTGTGTATTGTATATGGAAACCTATATACGTTTGTGCGCGCAGGCAGTTCGTATCCCCATGTCTGTTATGTTCATAATAACATCTTATTCTTTTCCTCTTTTTCTTCATACATACGTATATAGCATGATAATACATACATACATGCACTCGGTCATTTTCCTCTGTAAAGGGGCGGACTTTATGCTTCGCACAATTATCTCAGTTTTGCCAAAACCCAGCGCTATTAAAATTACGGATATTTGAATCCATACGTCAGTTTTCATGGGTGTATACTTTATTTTCTGGTGATAAAGCAGCTTCCTCCCCAGTTAGAGCTGTTTGCACAATTGTGTTTTAATTGTTGAAAGGCTGGAATCGGCCTCATAAAGAGGATTTTATGTTTGTACCTAGGCATTATTCCAGCTCTAGATTTAACGATGGCAACGGTATGGAGAGATTAATACAAATTTGCAGTTTTGTGATATTCATTCCAATTATTTCGAGTTTTATTGATGATTTTTTTATTGATATAATCTAAAACTTTAATTGTTATTTCTCCGTCCGTGTATAATTGGGCGTGTTGATATCTGATTCATATCGATGGCATTTTCCTGTTACTTGATTGGTTTTATTTATTACTTTATTCGTTTCTGTTTTTAGTTTTTTTTGTAAAGATAACTATTGTGCCAGCTTTGTCAATCCGTCTGCACTTATTTCTGTCCGCTCTTTTTTCTGTTCTCCCATATTCAAAACTACGAACACTAGAGTAGTGCAAATTGGTATGTTGATCATCCGCGCTCCAATCATCAAACATACCAAATTGCAGCCCTCTAACCGCAGTAGTCTTTAGTTTTTAAGATTAAATTTAGCCCTAATCTTGCGTCTGTCTTTGGTTAAAGATTCATGGGCCGCGGCTCATACAGCATTACATCGAGACCACCGAATGATGGATCTATTTTCGGTGCCCTTGATTATACGCTGTACAGGAAACTCGATTGCATCGGAGAAATTTCGGCGAATTTTTTATTTGTTTTTAAGTTGCCTCTTGTTTTTTGAGCGTATTCATTTTACCAGACATTGGATTTTTTTTCTGAAATAATATTAGAATTATTCCTAATGCAAGATTTAATTAGTTTTATTGCGTATGTTTTCATATTTTTTTCTACTTCTTTTCCTATATTGCAATATAGCTTGCTTGGCGATTACGTCAGTAAGATCACTTTTGTTAAAGCAACGATGCAACCTGCCAGTCTTAGAAGTGCACAATTAGCGCTCTGCGTTTTATTCTGAAAGAAAAAATTGTCGAATACGAAGCCGTCCTATTTGCGAAGCAATAGCTCCCTGTTTCGGTTGCAAAAGCCGTCGAAAGTTTGACTTTTCTTCCGGCCGTTCGCCATCGGAGAATTGTTTGTAGCAGATGATAAGAAATAAATAAGAGGAAACGAAAACATGAACTTTTCAGTCGAAGTCTAACCAACTCCAACAGAAAGTTTCGGGGGAGAGGGGAAAGAAAGTTTTCGGTTGAGTTATCTGGCGTTTCTTGTCTGCCTCTTGTGGTCGGTCGGTCTTATCCTCTCTCTCTCTCTCTCTCTCACCTTTATGGAGTTCCTGTTAGCGCTCCTCGTTGTATCACTGATCGTTCGTTTGTGTATATGTGCTGAAGTGATTCTCTCTCTCTCTCTCTCTCTCTCTCTCTCTCGCGCGCGCGCGCCTTTATGGAGTTCTTACCTTAATGGAGTCCAGCTCTCTTGTTGAGCGCTCTTTGTTGTATCACTGATCGTTCGCTTGTGTATGCGTGCTGAAGTGATTCCCCACCTCTCTCTCTCTCTCTCTCTCTCTCTCTCTCTCTAGGTACTTGTATCTATTGCTTGGTTATTGTTTTTATATCGAAGAAAGGCCAGGTCAGTACTCAATAAGAAGCGAAAGAATACAGATAATAACTTAATCACTGACACAGTTGAATGTGAACAATGATGATAATAATAACGAAATAACGAGTAATTGTTTGTTTACAGCGATGAAGAGGCTGCACTAAGAAGTTTATATTCGCATTCGATTTCGCCGCAAATAGGTTTCTTCTGTTTTTAACTCGTATCACCTTACGAAAAAAATTTCGGTTACGGCTTCTGTTTACAAGAAAATTATTATCATTATTTCGTAGAAAAGAATGGCCATTCTCGTCAGCCAAGTTTTCCTCAGAGAGGACCTTCTTCCAAGATATTATTATTATTATTATTATAGGCATAAAAATATCATGTTTTGACAAATACAGGAGACGGAAACCTTATGGTTAAGTTTTTTATTATTAATAATATAATTGAAGGATTATCACGATCATATGTTTAGGCAAAACAACACAGGATTAGTTTTTTCTTTTACATTATTATTATTATTATTATTATTATTATTATTATTATTATTATTATTATTATTATTAGGGCGAGGTTGACGAAGCTGCTTGTGATGCTACAGGGAATGAATACGGGATGCATCTACCGCCTAATAATTCCTTAGGGATGCCTTCCTCTCTCTCCCTCTTCCGAAAATTTATTGATCGGGTTAGATGATGTTGTCGCAACGCGCACATCAAAGATTAGAGAGAGAGAGAGAGAGAGAGAGAGAGAGAATCTGTCGTAATCATTTCTTGAGGTAGGAATTCAGGTGTGGCTATATAGAGAAGCCTCGGGAGAGGGAGGGCTTTCAATAGTTCATTTGTTTTTGTTTTTTTAGCACTTATCGCGTGATATACATTACTTTTTGCCCTTAGCTTGTGACGTCATTGCGATTGCGTTGTCAATATATATTTTTTTTTAATATTAACGAGTTAGAAACTATGATACATTGGTGGTGATTCACCCTTTTATTGGAGATGCTTGTGTGTTCTGTTCTTTTATTTATATATTTAGTTCAGGCATTTTATTTTATATTCTGCTATAATTATTGAGAGGACTATAGTTTATATATATGTATTTATATAATATATATACATATATATAAATATTTGTATATGTATAAGTGCAATAGAAGATCATAATTAAGGCAGAAACTAGAATATGCTTGGAAGCAATCGAATTAACAATTTTCGCAGGGACTTCTAAAGTGACCTTCTCTCTCTCTCTCTCTCTCTCTCTCTCTCTCTCTCTCTCTCTCTCTCTCTCTCTCTCTCAATGCAATTTTGCCTTTACTCTCCCTCTTACCTTCTCCATGTCCCTGTTTCGTTTCCCTCCTTTTTTTTCTCTTTTTTTTCCTTTTGCCTTTTTTCGCCTGAACTCGTCTCACCCCTTTTTAATCTACTTGTCACACGGGGGTGCATTTCATTTGATTAATTGTCCCCCTTTTTCTTCCTCCTTTTATTTTTGGCAAACATAAATACTTTAATTTTTGACAAATATAAATCCTCCTTTTATTTTTGGCAAATGTAAATCCTCCTCTTATTTTTGGCAAATATAAGTCCTCCTTTTATTTTTGGCAAATGTAAATTCTCCTTTTATTTTTGGCAAATATAAGTCCTCCTTTTATTATTGGCAAATATAAATCTTCCTTTTATTTTTGACAAATATAAGTCCTCCTTTTATTTTTTGCAAATATAAATTCAACTTTTATTTTTGGCCAATATAAATCCTCCTTTTATTTTTGGCAAATGTAAATCCTCCTTTTATTTTTGGCCAATATAAGTCCTCCTTTTATTTTTGGCAAATATAAGTACTCCTTTTATTTTTGGCAAATATAAATCTTCCTTCCTATTACTTTTGGCAAATGTAAATCCTTTTATTTTTGGCACATATAAAGGAGTCAGTTGCATCCTATGTTGAACTGGTGCGCTATTTTGTAGATTTTTACATAACATTATTATATTCAGATCTTTTATTCATGTTGGGCATCATTAGATATTCCGTTATAGTAGTAAGCATTATATTTTTATTTTCATTTGTCTCATGTTCTTAAGGAAGGTCATAATAGAAAAAACTAATAAAATCACACTTGATGTATGTTTGTATGTATATATATATATATATATATATATATATATATATATATATATATATATATATGGCCACGATTTTTAAACACATTACCATCAAGTGTGATTTTATTAGTTTTTCCTTTATGTCCTTCTATAGTGACACGATAAAATTATATATATATATATATATATATATATATATATATATATATATATATATATATATATATATATATATATATATATATATATCCGAGGTCCATAGACCTTCATTGTATCTATATGTAATATATCATGCATGAATTTACGTATGTGTGGGAAGGAAATTAAAACTTGATATAATATAGAAGCTGATTACATGACTATGAGGACTGCGAGACCTTCAAATGTTACTTTTAAAGTAGACAATATTTTACACTAGGAAAAGAAAATGGCAAAAACTCCGTATCATCAAAAGGCAGATAATTTCAAAGGGTTATATGACTAGTTCTTTAGGCATTATTATGTTACTGTTTTGATGATACGGATGAATCAATCAGTCCTCTGCTCAGGTCTATTGATTCAAGGCTACGGACCTGTGTCTCCTTGAGCCCAGTCTGCTGATGTTAGAAAGGGATTTGCAAGAGAAACTTTAAACGCTTTAAGAAGTTCTGTGTTTAAGGGCTTGGCCTTTCCTTGGCTCATTCAGTACCTTTGTTAATTCACGACAGCTGCTCCTCATATGAAGGTCAACCTATTAGGCAGTGACATCCGTATGCATAACACTCCTTTGATACATCAATTGCATTTTGCTAAGACTTATTTTTGTTATTTATCTCCTTAGTTTTGTTGTCTATAGTTTGCTTTAAAATGCCTAAAGTGCAAGCGAAGATAATTTTTTTCTTTTACTTTACTCGTGGTTATTTACTCAGTTTGAATGAGTATATATATATATATATATATATATGTGTGTGTGTGTGTGTGTGTGTGTGTGTATTTGCATATATATATATATATATATATATATATATATATATATATATATATATATATATATATATAGCTTAGCGCCAGGAGCGAGGAGTCAATCCATATTAATAATCATCAATGAAGGGAAGAGGACACACACAGATGTACATGCTGTCTTTATTGCGTGGTTTCGTAATTATCAAGTTAATTACATCATCAGGCTGTTAAAATGAAAAATAAATTTCCTAGTAAAATTGTAAAAACAAAACTAAAAATTAAAAATTCAGAAATGCAAAAGCTAAAAAAGTTATTCTTACAAGTGTACAAAATATACACATTAAAATTAAGGAAGTTAAATTATTTAAAAGGACATACATTAAAATGAAAGATAAATGAACATAAAATAAGCAAAAATTGACAAAAAATTGGAAGCAGCAGTGAACAGTTTTTTGTCAATTTTTGCTTATTTTATGTTCATTTTATCTTTCATTTTAATGTATGTCCTTTTAAATAATTTAACTTCCTTAATTTTAATGTGTATATTTTGTACACTTGTAAGAATAACTTTTTTAGCTTTTGCATTTCTGAATTTTTAATTTTTAGTTTTGTTTTTACAATTTTACTAGGAAATTTATTTATTTTTCATTTTAACAGCCTGATGATGTAATTAACTTGATAATTACGAAACGTCGCAATAAAGACATCATGTACATCTGTGTGTGTCCTCTTCCCTTCATTGATGATTATATATATATATATATATATATATATATATATATATATATATATATATATATATATATATATATATATATATATATATTGTGTATTATATATTTCTGACTCACATCTAGGACGTTCACAAGTCATCCACACAATTCCCACGTGTTCATTTCCATATGTATATATATAGATATATACATTTACACACATTCATACATACATACTTGCATACATATAGGTGTATGTGTTTGCTTACGTGTCCTTGTCAGTCTGTCCTCTCTGCTGTTTTCCTGGTTATTAAAGTAACTCACAGTACTTTTGTCAGTTTACAGTAAGTACTCACTGTAAGACACTGAAGAAGGTGGGTGAACTCTCTCTTGGCATAAGAGACGGGAGATGTCATCCCGTTGTGATTTATACACCTGGTGGTTTCAGTCGGTCTTTTTAATTAATGGATTTGTTTACAGGTGTAAGGCTTTGCTCAATTTCATCTTCATTCGATTTTTTTTTCTTTTTTCTCCCGTGTATTTTGGATTTAAGGTTGGGTGGAGAGACCTCACCTTTCTCTCACTTGCAAGTCTCTGACTGTGAATACTAGTTTCATAAGGTGGGCTTTAAATTTTACGTTATGACCCATTTGTTGTGAAGTTTTGCAGTTACTGTCTTTGGCAGCCATCGTTACATTAATTTCCGCGAGAGAGAGAGAGAGAGAGAGAGAGAGAGAGAGAGAGAGAAGAGAGAGAGAATGTACCTAATTTGTGTTCTTTTGTTGGTGTTTTAATGATTTTTCATCTTTAACTATTTATAAACTCTCTCTCTCTCTCTCTCTCTCTCTCTCTCTCTCTCTCTCTCTCTCTCTCTCTCATTTAAATTGACCGTTGTCATGAATATCATCATAATCTAACCCTTATCGTATTTTGGGTGATGAATGTTACATGTGAATAATTTATATTATTTTACTCTGTATCTGGGCGGAGGCAAGGCCTTCATAAGTTTCATGAAAGTGTCGTTGAGGCTCTCTCTCTCTCTCTCTCTCTCTCTCTCTCTCTCTCTCTCTCTCTCCTCTTGCATGAAAGCTTTTTTTTTTCTTTTTTACAGAAAATTGTATCGTCATCTTCTTCTTTCTTTCTTTCTTTCTTTCTTTCTTTCTTTCTTTCTTTCTTTCTTTTTTTCTCCAAAATGTGAGTAATTTTTTCCAGTCACGACTCCCGGTAACTGATGGAATACTGTTGGATATCACCCCAGTCTTATTCGCCTTGCCTAAGTTCACCAAAAGATCAGTAAAAAATGTAATCATTTCTTTTGGGCTTAGATGTCTGTTGTTACAGTCTCTCCCTAACGGCTGATTAAGTTGTACAGGAGTTTTTGACCTCCTACTATCTTTTACCTCCTGATACTTTACATCTTCGCTGGAACCCCAAAAGTTCTAGCGAGGATGCAATGTATAATACCCGACAACAGTATTACTTATATCTTAATAATTCACTTTCATTTTTATCTGTTTATTAATTGGTCAATTAATTTTTCTTTTCCCATAACTGATCACGTCTTTCTGTATTTCCTATTACCTTGTGTTACTTCTTTCAAATTCACCCCATATTCTTTGGAAGCTTGAATTTCAAAGCAGTGGCTCCTCTAGGCTTGTGCCATATGAATAGGAGTTTATATTCCGAACAGTTATAATAGTAATAGAGCTTAAGATTGCCACACAGTGTGCAAAAGACGTTAGGCAAGTTGGTCACGTGAAGTCTGGCTGTTCCTTAAGTACGGCACGTCGTGTCGTGTTCTTAGTCTAAGTGTGACGGGCTCTTAACTTATAGAACAGGGTCACATGATCGGCACCTTCACCACTATTGTTATAAAGTTTCCTCAGCATTTTTGTTATGATTCCTTGTTAATTATTGAAGGGAACATGCCAGGTCTTAAAAAGCTTAGGTTTAGTATTGTTTAAAAGGAGAATGAAGATAATTATGAAGGTTATTGTAGAAATTGGAGTTGGTGACAGAAATGCTGTGATGGTTGTGACGACTGTGATGAAAGTGATAATGGTGATGATAATGATAGAAATATTAACATTTGTCATTATAATGAGGATGATGAGAGAATTTCAATAATGTTTAAAATGAATGGTGAAAATAATTATGAAGGTTATTGTAGAAATTGCATTTGGTGACAGAAAGGGTGATAGTTGTTACGACTGTGATGATAATGATAGAAATTTGAACAATTGTCATTATAATGATGTTGATGAGAGAGTTTCTTCAATAATGTTTAAGATGGTGAAAATAATTATGAAGATCATTGTACAAATTGCAGTGGATGTCAGAAATTGTGATGGTTGCGACAACTGTGAGGGAAGTGATAATAATGATGATGATGATTTGATAGAAATATTAACAATTGTCATTACAATAATGATGATGAGAGAATTTCTTTAATAATGATAAAGCCATTTATCCCAACAGCAATCAAATAAGTAGGTCCTAGACTAGAGTCTCTAGAACAATGGCTAAAACGTAGCAGCCAGGAAAACGAACGCCTGGAAAGACTATACACCTTCGGTAACCTAAGACACGAGAGTCCCGTATTCCGTAAGACACTCGTGGTGCAGGAACACGTTTGTGTCTTCTCTCTCTCTCTCTCTCTCTCTCTCTCTCTCTCTCTCTCTCTCTTCGCCCCTTTTCTCTGTCCCCTCCCACCCTCTAGGTAGATGGCGAATGGAAACCCTACCTCTCTCTCTCTCTCTCTCTCTCTCTCTCTCTCTCTCTCTCTCTCTGGAAAAGGAGAGGTACGGAAAACGTGACCTGTTCTTAATCATATGCCATGATGTATAGCGGCATCCCGTCTTAATCTTAACGAGTTTTTCTTTTATTCAAAGGAAATCCAACACGTCTATCTCTCTCTCTCTCTCTCTCTCTCTCTCTCTCTCTCGTTCTCAGTATGCATTTGCGCACGCAGTGCTGGAGTTCTGAGTGACATTAGACTCATGTTGCTAGAGTTTCTTAGATTTTAGCAATATATGTGTTCAAATAAATGGATCATGTAGTACATAGTAATTGCATTAACTTAGTTGTTCCAGTATGTAGGATAGGATACTGACAAAATTCAGTATGTAGATACGCCAGAAATCTAAAAAATGCGCTATGTAGAGGTTGGCACCCATGCCAGCACGGGATCTTGCTGCTGTTTTGTTTTCTGTGTGTTTCAGTCTTTTTCAGGTACACACGTCTTTACAAAATACCTATTGATTATTTTTTTTATTCATATATTCTCAAAATCACCAGATTCATAGAATAACAATTACATATCCTTCTGCTGCCTTACGAATGACGAAAGAGTGTTTGTTTATGTGGGAGTTGGTTTCTGCTCCCACATTCGTTTGGACGTTATTTGTCAGATGTTGCGAACCATCTTGCCTTGATCAAAAGTTCTGGACAAAACTTTATATCATTAAAAAGTTCTCTTTGAGAACTGACTTCGCTCAAGGGATAATCATCGAGAATCAATTGAACAACCTAGGAGCTGATCATTGGCAAATGCGCGCCAGGTGAAGTTGCTCTGTTTCCCCCTTTTGCTTTGACATTCATTTTAATTGTCAGGGCAAGGTTAGATAAGGTTATAGGTTTCCCGTCCCATCGACCTTTGGTAGAAAATACTATGATGCGTGTAATAGAGTAGGACGGGAAAATATTGCGTGCGTTTTCATTCTCCTGAGAGGCATATGCAGGGGATCATTAATTTTGAATCTGGAACCAGCAAATTGTAACCTGTAAAAAATCATGCAGAAGTATGTTGGAAATTAACCGTTTTAAAGTGAGAACGTCTATAATTTTTTTTTTCTATATTTTTTTTTTTTCATATAGGCCTTTCTTCTTTAGTTCTAGCTGGGGGACAGGATAACCGAGAGAAAGGATAAAAAGGAGTGTATCACTGTGGCCTTCCCAGAAAGAGGGCAATGGAGGGAACCACTTTGGACCTTCTTCTTTGGAAGGTGAACAAGGGGAAGCCATTCTGGACCTTCTTAGGAAGGGGAAAAGGGGAAACCATTGCGGACCTTCTTAGGCAAAGAAAAAAAAAGGAGGGAACCCTTTGGGCTTTCATAAGAAGGGTAAAAAGGAGGGAACCACTGTGTGCCTTCTCAGTAGGGGAGAAGGGGGGAACCAGTGTGGACCTTCATAAGAAGGGGTAAAGGAGTGAACCAGTCCGGACCAACCTTAGAAGGGAGTAACAACCGATTCTTTCTTCGAAAGGAAAGGGAAAATGGGTCGTCTTGATGTGCGGCGACAGACGGTCATTTCCGAGGTTTATAGAATATAGTATTCTATAGAAATTGGTCATTCCATGCCTCGTATTCCATTTGATGACGCCCTCACCCGTTACCTTCGAAAAGGGGAGGTAGGAAGGGAGGAGGAATGAGGTGGATTGTCACAGTACCTTCATTCTTTTTCTCGTATATTTTCCTCCTTGGCCTCACTTTCCTCCATCTCTTATGCCTCCTTCCCTTTATTGCCTATTCACACAGCTCCCCCTCCCCCCCTTTTTACGTCACAGTGTTGTCTTTGTATAAGGTTGGAAAAAATGTGAATGCTGTTGTTATCTGTTTCCATTCAAGCGTGAATGATTGGGTTGTTTACATCAGTGACTGTTTTCATCACGTATATCTCTAATTTGAATGATCACATAATTATAATGTTTGTATACATACATACGTACGTGCGTTCAGTTGTATCTTAGTAAGGAAATGTGGAAAACAGTTTAACTGTTGGTTGAAACTCCTCGTTTCATGTAATTCTCCCTTATGGCATGATGTGATTGATAGCAATATGGATGCTGTCTTGCCAGAAGACTGTCATTACTTTTTGTTTGTGTGGAATCAACAACGAACAGTAGCCTTGGCCTTTTGTGTGCGGGAGAGAAAAGGAGAAAGAAAGGGAGAGAGTGAGAGAGAGATTGCTACAAAGTATGAACAATTAAGACAAGGTTGTGAGCAATCTACCCAAATAAGTTCGAAAGCTGTCACAACAACACTAACGAGAAGGTTCATTTGCTTTCTCCATCGCTAGAAAAACAATGCTAGTTGAAGTTTGCATCGCATGCAAGTTGCGTAACGTCGAGTTGGATGATGCATACAGTTGCTCCTTGGGGAGTGGGCGAGACTGAGACATGAAATCTTCGGCCATGGTTCATTGTTGTTGGCTGAACTCGTTCAGCCACTCGTGGCCCTCAGTGACATTCACAAAGCTCTCGTTTTTTCTTGCACATTGAACGGCGTTCTTTGACCATTGTTGTATTTCGTAATTACTGTCATGGCTCTCTCTCTCTCTCTCTCTCTCTCTCTCTCTCTCTCTCTCTCTCTCTCTCATCCATGTAACTCTGTGTGTGTGTGTGTGAATGCACAGTAAAACCTGCTCCTACAGATAAGTGAGCACACGATGTCTCCTCGGATGACTAACAAGTCTTTGAGACATCCTAATCCTTGTAACCCCTTGTAACTCTCTTGGGATGCCTCGCATGAATGGTATGAAAAGGGACACAGTGTATATATGAGCGCACGTTCTGTTTACCCGTTGGGGCACCCGAGGGGCGCACACGAAGCTGGAAGGAGAGTTACGAAGCTATTCCATGCGTGCCAATTAGCAGTGGACCGTGGGCCAGCCTGGTAACTGTCAGATTGCTGGCACTAACTGGCATTTTAAGTTCCTCCATGGTCAGTATGCAATGCAACTGTTGAAGAATCGAGTTCGGTGTCCTGAAAGGTCCCAGAACGAGAATACCACTCTCTCTCTCTCTCTCTCTCTCTCTCTCTCTCTCTCTCTCTCTCGTGCTTGCACCAAGTGGCACTTCGCACACTTGTTACTCTCCAAGTGTTGTTGCAGAAAACAAACAAGCAACGAGATAAGATTTTCTGTTGAATGGATTCTAAACCATACATGTTGATGGAGATGTGGATGCTGCTGATGATGATGTTGACGTTGAGGCGTTGAAGTTGATGAGGGATTTACGAAGTTTACCTGTGAAGATGTAAACAAGAGAGGCTAATGAACTTGTTACCTAAACATCTGGTCGTATTTATACAGTTATGGAGTGTTGGATTAACCACAAATTCTGATATCCAGTGGCATGGGGGAAAAAATGTTCTTCAGTGGATCGAAATTTATTTCGATGACACGCTCTGGGAATATTTTCTCTTTTGTGGAGAAAATCATATTTCTGCCCCTCTTTTCCGCTGCAGTTTGTTTATTCTCTCGTCGGGATCATGGACGTAAATCTCTTGATAATGCGTAAACATTTTGCGATATTTTTGGGGGTCGCTGCCGTAGTCTTGTTTGCATTCCCAATCCAGAATAGAGATGCTGGAATAAAAGTGGATTATACGCTTGCCGGAATATCCTCTTGTCATGCGTATAGGGAATTCATTATTTCAACATCCAAAGTAAAGATCGCAAGAAACTCCACGTGTTAGTAAATTGGAATTTGCGCTTATTAGGTGAGACATTAATTTACAAATGAACTCACAAATAAACGGGTTAGTTAATTGGGTTATTTATTATTTGAAAAGATGAACTCACAAATGTCCTTGTTAATATTTTGCCATACGAACGAACTAACAAGGAAAAATGACTCGCGAGTGAATTCCACATTGTACCCCAAATGCGCATAATAAGTTTTAGGCAGAGACAACGTCGACGTGTGTGACCAGCTAAGGTGAAGAAAACAGTCGATTTAGCATGGCCTTTAAGTATAGATGCTGCAAGAAGTGCAAGTGTGCATAGATATGTATATATAGTATTTGTAGTATTTCTCGCGTGAATGTTTCAGGTATCGCCTCAGGCAACGGAGGAAGGTTAATTGAATGACCCTTTTTCACCTGCTGAAACCATCTCCGTCTGCACAATATATTCTCGTTGCTTTCCTACTCCGAGGCTTTTATTCCTCTCCCACACGCATGCGCACCGACCTTTGCCCTCTTTATCCCTTTTTCGGCTACGGTTCTCAACCTAGCCCGCTGCATTGCTCATGTTTCAGCTTAGGGAGTCCGCCTGCAAACTTTTCTTCGCATTTGGTACCAGCAGTCAGTCCTTTCTCGAAGCCCCGGTTTGTGCACTCTTCGAGGAGGAAGATAACACTTGGGTTGGCTAATTAATGATGCCACGATAACAAGTGTTCGTTCGTGTCTGGCAGTTGGGCCTCATCTCCATGCGAGGCTTTCTGAGTCACTCGAGAGCCTCATTGATTTATGGCTTTGTTTAATGCTCGGATTTTCACGTTCGGCTCCTCTGATGGTGTTTTCTCTCTCTCTCTCTCTCTCTCTCTCTCTCTCTCTCTCTCTAAGGTTCCGGAGTTGAACTGTGCCAGTGCAGATAAGTCACCTCGTAAAAGTAAAACGAAAATGCAAAGCTGTATGGTTTAAAAAGACAGTTCTTTAGCTCTCGTTCGTGAAAAATTCTCCTTAGTAGTAGTTTATTTGGCAAAGTATTCTGAAAAACAAAAAATGTGTTTGCTTAAGGTGATTTTAATTTTTCAATGTTAGGCTTCCATTTTGTCGTAAATCATGTTTTCGTATTCATATGCTTATTAGTTTGATCATTTTGAAATTGAAGGGTAACTGTAGAATGCTGAATTAGCTGTTGTGTGCATTATTATATGCTTTATCAAGATAAGATTTGACACACGATATATATATATATATATATATATATATATATATATATATATATATATATATATATATATATATATGAGAGAGAGAGAGAGAGAGAGAGAGCTTGTTTCATCTACGTGAACAGGGAAAAGACTCCGTAATTGGATGTGGCAATAACAGAAAACTTTATCGGATTTACTCTATTAGTTTCAAACACAAAGCCTTTGAATGGCCAAGGAAGAAGAAGAAAGAAGAAAAGAAAAAAAGAGCATTCAGGAGCCGATGTATAGAGGCGCTTAAAGAACAAAGGCCTCTTCAACGCGTCAACTTCGAAAGCTTCGTTTAATCGCCTTTCGCTGTGTGTGTGTGTGTGTGTGTGTGTGTGTGTCTCCTGAACGGCAAACAATGGCGCTGTTTTTAAAAGTCGAGACAAATTGTTCATAATGAGAGGCCTTCCCGCTGAAATTGAACAGACGAGCACTACGGTTGAAGCATGTTATAGGACTGCAATTCCTATCTTAGGGTTACAGTTCCCTAGACCTCGCGAATCTAACATTGAAAAGGCCCATGTAGGGACAGAAACAGATAAAAATGCCATTAGGATTACCTTATTTCATTGTATGTAGTGTGTATATATATACATATATATTCCGTAAATTAAGCGGCATGGAGTAAATTTGGCTGTCCTGACCTACCTTAGATAAAGATCAAGTTTTGAGGTTTTGACTCTTCGAAAACCTTTTGATGTATACATATATACATATACATAAATATATATATATATATATATATATATATATATATATATATACGCTAGGAAATCATATATATATATATAATTATATATATATATATATATAGAAATATGTATATAGATTTCCTAGCTTTACTTAAGATTAAATAAAGTGAGCACATGTTACAGAATTAAGTTGTATATGTTGGTGTGCATTTTGCTACTGGGGGAGCATGGGTGATCAATTTATCGGCAAATAATATAGTTTTATGAGCTCCCACCAAAGAAAACTTCGCTGCCACATACCTTCTTTCCACCACATAACTACTTAAAAGACGTATTGCCCTTTACAAGCACTTAGAACCATGGTGGAGGCGGGGGTGGGTAGGGGGAGCATGCCCCTAAACATTGTGTGTCTCACGAACAGCCTCTTGGTCGAGTTCTCTTCGGCACCTTGAGAGAGATATTTCCTCTCTCTCTCTCTCTTCTCTCTCTTCTCTCTCTCTCTCTCCTCTCCTCTCTCTCTCTCTCTCTCTCTCTCCCTCCTACATTTCACTACCCCTTTCTTCTTTAGGCTTCTAACTTATCTCCTTTCATCTCCTTAAGACCCTCTATATAAGTGTAGTCCCCCAAGTTCACTTTTTCCTATCAAAAGTTTTCATCTCAAGTATTCGCTTTGTCTGCCCCTTGTCCAGTTAGGCTGGAAGTAGCCAGATCTCTGATGAGTTTCGGACTCTGTTGTCATCCCAGTATGGTCAAAGTCGCACTTGAAGCTTCTTGTATAGTAGTAGTCATGGTTACAAATTTCACACTTTGGCAAACCATCTCAGGTGATACGCTAAGCCAAGTTGTGAGTAATTGTAGGCAAAAGGTCTCTCTCTCTCTCTCTCTCTCTCTCTCTCTCTCTCTCTCTCTCTCTCTCTCTCTCTCATTTGTAAAGCATCCCATCCCATGGAAGTGCAACAAGAGCAATTGAGCTCCAGCTCGAAAGCAGCACGAACAGGTTGTTTCAGTCTGAAGGTTGCAGGCAGTTTGTTTCCATCTAAAGGTTGCAGGGAGCAGGTTGCTTTATTCTAAAGGTTGGAGGAAGCAGGTTGTTTCAGTCTGAAGGTTGCAGGCTGTTTGTTTCCATTTAGAGGTTGCAGGGAGTAGGTTGCTTTATTCTAAATGTTGCGGAAGCAGTTTGTTTCAATTTAAAGGTTCCAGGAACCAGGTTGTTTTAATCTGAAGGTTGCAGGAAGCAGGTTGTTTTAATCTAAAGGTTTCAAGAGGCAGGTTGTTTTAATCTGAAGATTGTAAGAGGCAGGTAGTTTTAATCTGAAGGTTGCAGGAAGCAGGTGGTTTAAATCTGTAAGTTCTTTAACCTGTCCAGTGCAATAGCAAGGTTGTTATAACGTTAAGTGGATGAAGAATGAAAGGAACATTACGATTAATTACGAATAAGTCTGTAAGCTGAAAAGTTATGTTGTCATAGAAATGTAAGCGCAAATGTTATGTTGTCGCTGATAGAACGTATTTCTGCGCGAAAGTTCAGTGACGCCCCTCATGGTTGCTGTTATTAAGTGATGAAATGTCTAAGTGAATTATTCAAAAGCATCTGGCATGAAGACCTACCAAGGAATTCCTGAGTCCCTCTTCGGTATATACTGAAGATGGCGTTTGGTTCAAATTCTTTTTTCATGCATACAAACAAATCGATGTGAGGGAGATTGATGCTTTCCTGGACTGTCAAGTGGAAATGGTTGAAATATATCCTTAGGAGGGACGGTCATTTAGTCAGTGATGGTCCCCTGTGGATGATCCTGAAGATAAAGTTGATTTTAGAGACCAAAGGAAACTTTATTGAGTGTCCCAGCATCCCTTGGGGTGCCAGATGATAGAAAATGATCGTTGTAACATATCTCTTTCCCAGGTTTTTACTTTTTCTCATATGTTTGTCTTGTTAGTTTTCGACGTCATTCTGAGTATTTTGTAAAAAAAGTTGATTTAGTTTAAGTTATTAGACTTATTAGAATCGTCACATGTTAATTTTAGTTATTTTTTTGCCTCTCTCTCTCTCTCTCTCTCTCTCTCTCTCTCTCTCTCTCTCTCTCTGAAACACTTGACCTTCGCTGCCTGATGCAGTGAGAAATAAAGAGAAGAATAATGTCAAGTAGGAAATCGTACGGGGATTCCCCCCCTTGCCCCTCTCTCTCTCTCTCTCTCTCTCTCTCTCTCTCTCTCTCTCTCTCTCTCTCTCTCTCTCTCTCTCTCTCTCTCTCTCCTTCCTCGTCAGCCGCATGCGGGAGCAGGGTAGTTTGCAAGGCGAAAGAGAAAAAGGCATCCAGTCGAAACCCTTCGTCCGCTCAAGAGTCTAGGAGAAAAGTGGGTCGAGTTCTATCTCATTATGCCGTTGTAGCGATACCCTTTAAATTCACGGTGGTTTCGGCAGGCAGGCAAGTAGGCAGGCATTGCAACATCATGCCATTCGTTGCCTTACGTAACAGAAAGAATCGATGCCAGTACAACGTTTGGGATGAAGGTGCGTGGCTATCACAACCAGAGAGAGGACTCGCGCACACTCACACTCTTACCAGAATATATATTGAGTTGGCAATAATAGGTAAAAGAATCGCACACACGTGCGCGCGCAATATCCACCTTGACATTTCACTTCAATGGAGATACTTACTCTTCCATATTTCAATTTTGTTGGAATATGTGCTTTGTCATATTTCCGTCTTATCCAGTATTTTTTAGATGTTCATAGAGCAAGTCTGCCTTCCAGAGTGTGTATTTTTTATATCTATAAGCTCTTCCAAGATTCCAAATGTAAACGTGGCCCCGGTTACTTTGATTTGATATTGTCTTTCGATTTGCCTGAGTGGTTTCAGAGAAGTCCCTCCCCACCCTTCGTCTTTTGGGGGAGATCTTGAGCAGGCGAGGCAGAATAAAACGGGAAAAAGTCAGAGGCAAAGAAAACTTTAGGTAATGATTTTCATTTTTCTTCTTAATCCGATTCTCGTTCGAATGCATTCCAGTTTCCTTTTTTTTTTTCTTTTATTCATTTTCGTAACGTAAACTTATTAAATTTATCCTCTTTTATTTTATTCCCTTTGCTGTTTTCGCTTTTTCGAAATGGTTGGGAGGGTTTCTCAAGTTGGCAAAGATTAGTTGGGTTATTTTTGTGGATGGAAACGAAAAAATTTGGGGATTTCTTTTGTTTTTCTTGATAAAGGTTATTATTGTAATCATGTCCTTGATAATTTAATTTCTCTCTCTCTCTCTCTCTCTCTCTCTCTCTCTCTCTCTCTCTCTCTCTCTCTCTCTCTCTCTCGATAGCGTTTTCACAGTATCCGAATATTATTTAACTCGTAAGAGATTCATTACAAATATAATGCAGTCTTTTATTATAATAATTTTTTTCTTATTTATGGCTGGAATATATATCACTCCATTCTATGAAAATAAACTAGTAAGCTTATTTCGACTCCTGCTTTCAGTTTTCAGCTGTGATGCCAATCATCATTTGGTTTGTGTGTGTATGCGATTTTTTTAATGGCACAGCAATTTTCATTAATGTAACTTGAGTCTATTTTCAAAGTAATTGTTTAGTGGTTATTGCTTTAGCTGAAATAGTTATTTTCATCGATATGATCTGAGTATACTTTGAAAGTAATTATTCAAGAGTTGTTGTTTTGACTGAGGTATCAATTATAGTTTACGCCAATTTGCTGCAAATCATATTATGTATGATTAAGCTTAAAGCATTTGTCATTATCTTTCGTAACACATGTAAATCATTTCTTCATATATTTTGCAATATTGTGTAGCATGTAACTCTCTTCCATAATATGTGAATTAGCCTTACTTGCATATTGTGTTATTATGCAACATTCCTTACCTATTAATTCACTTTACCTCGTCGCAGTGAACCACCTGATCCTATGTCTTAATTCGCCATACCTTTATCATCAATTGCCAAGTGGAACTTCCAAGGCTAAGTGTAGTTTCTGGGCTAAAATTATCCCAGCAAAAAAGAAATACGTCTCACCACCTTGGGGAAATTGGATGACAGGTGAGGATCTTTGTTATCAAAATAAAAAAAAAGGAAGATAAATGGGGGTGTTGTGGGTCCCGATATAAAGGACCAGTGTGTCAACGAGTGCCAAGGAAGGTGGGAGGGTGGGTGGGGAGGGGAGCCGGGACCAGGGTAATAAATGACTTTCCTTCTCCTGGACGAGGTTGGGACGAGGGCTCTGCTATCCTCCACAGATTGGATGGTTCTGTTTGCCGGTCTGGCTGAAACCTGCTGCTGGGGACTGAATCGTCTGTACCGTGATGGTTATTTGGATGAGATTGCTTTTCGTCATTAGAATTGTTTTATGATGTCTTTTGATTTGATTTTTTATTTGACTTCGCCTAAGGTAGTGAGAACTTAAAGGTATTATCTATAGTTTCTTTCGTTGACTTTTGTTATTGCAGTTATTTTATTAAAGTAATCGAAATGAATATGAATAGTCATCGTTATTGCGTTCGTTTTTGGCATCATTTTTTTAAGTGTATTTGCGGTGTAACTTTAGACCACCATTCATTCTCTCTCTCTCTCAAAATACTGAAAGGCATAACAAAAGTAGACAGTAACCTATTTACGTTAAACGAAAACCGTAACCTATTTACGTTAAACGAAAACCAGACAAGCAATAATGGATCGAACTTCTTTACATACAAGATATGTGACGAAAGGAACAAACTGCCTCCAGAAGTAGTCAACAGCAGCACTGTGGAAGAGTTTAAAAGAAAGCTAGGCAAAATCATTAGGACACTGTGAATGAACAGTAAAACCTGCTCCTAGAGATAAGTGAGCACATGATGTCTCCTAGGACGGACTATCAATTCTTTGAGACATCCTAATCCTTCTGTGTGTGTGTGTGTGTGCGCGTGTGTGTGTGTGAAGTCCAGTGATTTGACATGCCAATTTTGACACGAGAACTGTCCGATTTCTTATGATTGTAATTGTTATTGTAGTTTATCTGTGTCGACTTCGGTTAGGTAAGGATATGCTCTTCCCTCCAAGTGAATACAGTCCGATGTTCTGACGATATGACACGACTTGTTACTTTTGATTTGTAGGCTTATCGAAATAAGGAGAGTGACAAAGAGATGGAGACATTCAGATAACCGACCAAGGTTACCTAATCAAGTGTTTTATTTTTGAATTTTATAGTTCGAAAAACGTTGTTGTAACTGATTGTTAAAAATAGCTCATTTCTTTGTCAATTTCTTACAAACGTCAATTTATCTCAGACTGATGTCAATATTTATCAGTAAAGTGTTTATGTATAAAAACAAAACTGCGATTAAATGTCACGAAATCTGCACTGTTTGCGTCAGTACATTTGATATCCGGATACAAGCATTCCTGATTGGCTTGCTTTTGGAATCACACTTTGTGCTCGTGAAACTTAAGAAGGTAATTTAGTAGTGAAGGGACGCACTGATTGTGATACCGAGTCCTTTGGCACGTTCCTTGTTATCTCTGCGGTGCGAAGCAAAAACCTGGAATGGTGATCTTATTACGTCCGACTGGACTCTGGGAGATAATTCTTTTCTGTGGTCGACTCAGAGTCAATTTGCTTTTCAGTTTATTGGTTCTCTTTCACCTCGGAATAACACGCCCCCCCCCCCCCCCCACCCCCACCCCCACCCCACCGCCCCGCCCTTTTCCCCGTTCCACTGCGTTGATGTCAGGGCGCGTTAGGGGAAAACATATTCCTCTCTCTCTCTCTCTCTCTATCTCTCTCTCTCTCTCTCTCTCTCTCTCTCTCCTATGGGGCCCCCACGCCGGTACTCCTGCATACTTACATATTACATATCCCCCCACCAGCATGCTTCGTATGCAATGAGGTCAGGGTGTATACGTAATAACTTTATGTATATATGTGCCGTTGTGTATTTGTGCACTGTTTTGTTTGGGTATGTATATGTGTGTGTGTGTGTATATATATATATATATATATATATATATATATATGTATGTATGTATGTATGTCCATATATACATACACGAGTGTATGTATGTATATATATATATATTTTTTTTTTTCATACATACATACATACATACACGTAGAGACGGACAGACAGGCGAGCTGCCTCAAGCAATGTAGGTGACTACGATGAAAGGAAGTGTGTTAATGAGAAAAAATGTCTCCGTGGTTCTTCTTCTTCTTCTTCTTCTTCTTCTCTTCTTATCAGGAGCTTCTGCAGGGGTGCAGACGACCCTCTCTTTTCAGCAGGAGATGAGAGAAGATGGGAGGGAGAGCGAAGGACGGAAGATGACCTTTTGTCCAGCAGTTCTGTATTTGTAGTGTTAATGAGATTTCGAATCTTTATGTCCGTTCATTATACAGCGTGATTATTGGTCCACAAGCTTATTTTTTCCTTTAATCTATTTATTTATTTGCAACATAACTGATGGTAAATGACGTAGATTAAATCTGTCGTTATTTTATCATTTAATTACCGTACTTTCGATTTTTTATATATTTAAATCTATTGATAGTATGTATTGATAGTATATACTGACAGCATAAATATTTTCCATATCTATTTATAGTATGGTATTGATAGTATATACTGACAGCATAAATATTTTCCATATCTATTTATAGTATGTATTGAGAGCAGAAATATTTTTTATATCTTTTGATAGTATTTATTGGCAGGATAAATATATCTTTTGATAGTATTTATTGGCAGGATAAATATTTTTCTATATTTGTTGATATTATGTAATGTTAGCCGAAATATTTTCTATAATTATTGATAGTATTATAGTATTTATTGGCAGCATAAATATGTTCCATATTTGTTGATATGTAAAGATAGCAAAATATTTTTCATATCTATTATTATATATTTTGATAGCAGAAATATTTTCCATATGCATTGATAGTATATAGTGTTAGCAGAAATATTTTCTATATCTGTTAGTAGTATATATTGACAACCTGAATATTTTCCATATCCATTAATAATATGTATTGATATCATAAATATTTTCCATATCTATTGGTAGTATGAGTTGATAGCATAAATATTGTCTGTTGGCAGTATTTATTGATAACATGAATAGTTTCCATATTTTGTTATATGTATTGATAATTTTCCATATCCATTGATAGTATGTATTGATAGCATAGATATTTTCCATATCTATTTATATAGTATAAATATTTTCCATACCTATCTATAGTATAAATATTTTCCATATCTATTTATAGTATAAATATTTTCCATATATAAATTGGTATTATGTATTGGTAGCATAAGCACTTTCCATATCTATTGATATTATGATAGCATAAATAGTTTTCGTATTTACTGACAGTATGTACTGATAGCATGAATGTTTTCCATATCTATTGATATTATGATAGCATAAATATTTTTCATATTTATTGACAGTATGTACTGATAGCATGAATGGTTTCCATATCTATGATTCCATGAGTTGACGCCATTAACATTTTCCACGCGTACGAGAAATATTAATGCTTTTATCCCACTCGTTCTTCCTGTATGCACAACATTGGCAACATAAATTGCAAGCTCGTTGCTAATTAATTTCTTATTTCTGAGGGTTGCTGCGCCATTTCTGAGTTTATAATGAAGTATTTATAGGCGTTCTCATTTTTATTCAAACTATTCAGAATTTTCGAGTAATTGAGTTTTGCGATTTCTCCACTAATTACTTGATAATGAGTTTCAATTGAATAGTGAATATGATAACGTTTTCTCTCTCTCTCTCTCTCTCTCTCTCTCTCTCTCTCTCTCTCTCTCGTGTATTTTTGCCTGTATGTTTTGTCGTATCAGTCTTTTAATTCATAGTGGTATGTGTTTTGAAATTATTTTGCATATTTGAATGCTATATATGTACGTATATACATTTTTTCTTACATTTTGAGATAATGATTGATTGATTTTTTTCATTTTAATCAATTATTTATTAATATATTAATTTATTTTTCATTTCCAATAACTGATCACCTCTTTCTGTATTTTGGTTTACCTTCTGTCACTTCTTTCAAATTCGTATCACATTCTTGGTAACCTTGAATTTCAAGTCAGTGGCCCTTGTGGGTTTTGTTCTATATGAATAGGGTTCATCTTCTGATGAATAATAATAATAATAGTAATAATAATAATAATAATAATAATAATAATAATAATAATAATAATAATAATAATAATAAAATATATGGGGCAGAGGAAAATACCATCAGCTTCCTCAAAAATACAATGCGCAACTGGAATACAATACTTACAAGCTCTGGAATAAGACTAGCAGAGGTTAATATCAGGAGAGGGATCTTCCAGGGCGACTCACTGTCCCCACTACTCTTCGTAGTAGCCATGATTCCCATGACAAAAGTACTACAGAAGATGGATGCCGGGTACCAACTCAAGAAAAGAGGCAACAAAATCAACCATATCAACCATCTGATGTTCATGGACGACATCAAGCTGTATGGTAAGAGCATCAAGGAAATAGATACCCTAATCCAGACTGTAAGGATTGTATCTGGGGACATCAGAATGGAGTTTGGAATAGAAAAATGCGCCTTAGTCAACATACAAAAAAGGCAAGTAAGCGAGACTGAAGGGATAAAGCTACCAGATGGGAGCAACATCAAACACATAGATGAGACAGGATTCAAATACCTGGGAATAATGGAAGGAGGAGATATAAAACACCAAGAGATGAAGGACACGATCAGGAAAGAATATATGCAGAGACTCAAGGCGATACTCAAGTCAAAACTCAACGCCGGTAAATGATATGATAAAAGCCATAAACACATGGGCAGTGCCAGTAATCAGATACAGCGCAGGAATAGTGGAATGGACGAAGGCAGAACTCCCGCTGCATAGATCAGAAACCAGGAAACAAATGACAATACACAAAGCACTTCACCCAAGAGCAAATACGGACAGACAATACATAACACGAAAGGAAGGAGGGAGAGGACTACTAAGTATAGAGGACTGCGTCAACATTGAAAACAGAGCACTGGGCAATATCTGAAAACCAGTGAAGACGAGTGGATAAAGAGTGCATGGGAACAAGAAGACTAATAAAAGTAGACGAAGACCCAGCCAGAAATATCAGAGACAGGAGAAAGACAGAAAGAACAGAGGACTGGCACAACAAACCAATGCACAGACAATACATGAGACAGACTAAAGAACTAGCCAGCGATGACAATTGGCAATGGCTACAGAGGGGGAGAGCTAAAGAAGGAAACTGAAGGAATGATAACAGCGGCACCAAGATCAGGCCCTAAGAACCAGATATGTTCAAAGTACGATAGACGGAAATAACATCTCTCCCATATGTAGGAAGTGCAATACGAAAAATGAAACCATAAACCACATAGCAATTGTGAATGCCCGGCACTTGCACAGAACCAGTACAAAAAGAGGCATGATTCAGTGGCAAAAGCCCTCCACTGGAGCCTGTGCAAGAAACATCAGCTACCTTGCAGTAATAAGTGGTACGAGCACCAACCTGAGGAGGGAGTGATAGAAAACGATCATGCAAAGATCCTCTGGGACTATGGTATCAGAACGGATAGGGTGATACGTGCAAATAGCACCAGACGTGACGTTGATTGACAAAGTCAAGAAGAAAGTATCACTCATTGATGTCGCAATACCATGGGACACCAGAGTTGAGAAGAAAGAGAGGGAAAAAATGGATAAGTATCAAGATCTGAAAATAGAAATAAGAAGGATATGGGATATGCCAGTGGAAATCGTACCCATCAATCAGGAGCACTAGGCACGATCCCAAGAGGATCCCTGAAAAGGAATCTAGAAAAACTAGAGACTGAAGTAGCTCCAGGTCTCATGCAGAAGAGTGTGATCCTAGAAACGGCACACATAGTAAGAAAAAGTGATGGACTCCTAAGGAGGCAGGATGCAACCCGGAACCCCACACTATAAATACCACCCAGTCGAATTGGAGGACTGTGATAGAGCAAAAAAAAAAAAAAAAAAAAAAAAAAAAAAAAAAAAAAAAAAAAAAAAAAAAAAAAAATAATAATAATAATAATAATAATAATAATAATAATAATACACGTACATATATAATTTTATTCTCCGTTTTCTCCCTTTACTGGGTTTTATGCATCTTCTTCCTTTGGTCACCTGTTCGTTTACCATTAACTCTTGGCACTATGGATCGTGGTAGCATCATAGAATTAAAGTATGAAACGGTGACTGCCATTCGTTAAAGTCACCTGTTCCTTTTTTTTCGTGAAAATTTTGGCAAGCAGACGGTGTGTAGGTGGGTTAATAGTTAAACAAGGAGAGAGAGGAGAGAGAGGTGAGAGAGGAGGACGAGAGAGTACGGGAGAGAGAGGGGGAGGTGAACGGAGAGAGAGCTGGAGGGCGATGATGAGAGAGAGAAGTACTGAGAGCGAGAGAGAGAGAGAGAGAGAGAGAGAGGTAGGGCAACGAATAGTTTTGTAAAGATGGAGACAGACAGACAGACAGACAGACAGACAGACAGACAGACAGACAGACAGACAGACAGACAGACAGACAGACAGACAGACAGACAGACAGACAGACAGAGGGAAGCCCTGGTACCGAAAGGAATTACAAAGGCAAAGAGAAACAAAGAGAGAATAGGTCAGTAGGTAATCAGAAATATTGCATCAGTTCCCTTTATTCTCTTTCTTTCTTCCATTTGCATCACACAAGCGATCTGTCGACTGCACGTGTGCCAATTGGTGCATATCCTTATCGTGTTCCTTTGATGTGAGCCGCGTCAGTGTGACTATAGGAACAAACAGAATGCATGAATATGCTATAAAGCGTTTGAAGAGCGTCCAGTGTTTTTATATCACTTTTTATCATTGCAATACAATGGGCTGCAAGTCTTATGATTTCTTTTTCGGGGGGCCTTATGCCTGTAGGTGCTTCTTTCTTAAACGTTGCCTTTTCTAGCTGGTTTGAATTGGGAAGTCCTGTTGGAATTAGCAAGGAAAATTTTCAATTCTAATACTCGTATATCCTCGCTTAGAAGAAGAAAAGGGTTGTAGGAACATTCTCAGATGATGCTACGTAACAAGGGGATGAAAATGTTCATTCACCGGAGATACTCTCGCATTGCTAATCTCCGTGAAGGATGTGAGGCCCTGACGAGTGTTTTCAGTGGCATTCTGAGAGGAACAAGGTGTTTGTGACCGAAGTACTTTCTGTAGCAGACAACGCTGCTGTCTTCTCGCTAGGATGGTGTCTAGAGAACCACTAATGAAAATAGAGGTGGATTATTCAGTGACTTTGTTGCTCTTTGTCATGTTCTTCCTTTGATGAGTGTAAAAGCAACTGAAGATAACTACATTTTTTCATATATAAATTTTAGCTTTCAATTGTTCTTTACGCTTTTATTTCAAGCAGTCTACGTCAGAAGTGTGATTTAAAAGAATAAGGTCACTCTCTCCCCCAGTAGACGAACGTTTTACGTAGAGATTTCTCACATGACGTCAGTACCACTGCAAACTTCATAACCGGCAATATTTCCTTTAGAAGTGTATTCTTCAAATAACATCTCAACCCTTTTGAAAACAGTATTGTATCCTTTGGCAGTGTCTCTTTAGACTGCCGATAAAAATTACGGCACGTAAAGGCTGTAACAGTTGTAAAAGTGTCTTATCTTTTGACAACTTCTGTATCTTTTCTTCTTCTTCTTCTTCTTCTTCTTCTTTTCTTTCTTGGGTTTTGTGGAATCAGTGTTTCCACCCTGACAGGTTCTTTCCACCAAACTTCATAAGGAAATCAAATGGAATGAGAATACAGAATCCGTGAAAACATGAAGATGCCTTCCTCTTTGGTATTCGTGGACACATTAGTACACCAGATTACATAACTGAGGTTCCTTGCATTCAGTATTAACGATTAAAGTTCTTCTCCCCGATTGGTTTCAGTCCTGGTGTCAGGTG
>NC_087202.1:68750521-68763021 GCF_015104395.2 Macrobrachium nipponense | reverse complement strand
TTGGCATATTCCCTTAATGAAAACAGCGAAGGCACGAAACGGAAGTTAGACGAGCGTCGAGTGGTATTAAAACCCTAAGGCGAAATTCCCTCGGTTGTGGATGTCACTTTTATTGTTACTTTTGCTGACTTCGCAAGTTATTTCTCAGAGAACCTTTTTATTAAGTAGTTTGATATTACTCTCAGCGACTACTTAAATTCATAGCCAGAATGGAAGTTTATTTTAAAACCAGCAACAGCAAATTATTTTATACGGTATGAAAATTGAATCGTGTTGGTCTGATAAATCTGAACACTGGATAGCATCCACGAAATATTACAAGAACTTATTCCAGTTTACTTAAAGGTGAGAGAGAGAGAGAGAGAGAGAGAGAGAGAGAGAGAGAGAGAGAGAGAGAGAGGAATCTCCTTATCGAGGTCAAAAGGTGCCTATGTCCGTCTGTCTGTCGGACTGTCGTGTAGATGTTTCAGACACGGTGTACCTTTAAGCCCAGAGCATCTCGGAGGCCGCTTTCTCTCTCGTACCCTTTTCCTTCATTATGCTTTCAAGATGTACTTAACGATCACCGAGCCTTTTTCTGCCCGGCAGTAATTTTAGCCTTGTTATTCGTGCTTGTTATTTATAGTAGGGTCAGGAAATTAAAAAAAAAAAAAAATTTTGTCTTTCTTTCGGGGCAGAGATACGGTCGTGAAACTTACTTTCTTTTTGTAAACTTGCTTTTTTTTTTTGGTGAAAGAATGCTTTCGGCAAGTTTTCTTTCCTTCCTCATTCGCTTCTTCCCCTTCTTGCTATTATTTCGTTGTTTTATTTATTCGATATTCCTCCTCCTCCTCCTCCTGTTATTATTACATTTTTATGTATTACTTTTTTCCCTCATCTTATTGTTCTGCTGTTATTTTTATTTTTCCATATTCTGTCATAGTATAACATTCGTCGCATATTTTCTCACTATCAGTAAGGCATATCGTCCTTGGCCAATGTCCGTGCCAAGGGTTTAATCCTTTCCAGCGTTATTCACTCGTGTTAGCCTTAATATAGTGAATAGGGAGAGACGATGATGATGCTGGTCCATTCCAAGTCTAACTCTCTAAATTAAGAGCCCGAGAAGATTGGATGCCGCCATTGGCTTGTATAGTTCGTTTACTACATCCATCTTGTGCGGTGAGGAAGTCGACCTTTAGTATTTCTGGTGATAGAAGTTCACTCTCGACGTGGTTCGGAAATCACGTAAAGCCGTTGGTCCCGTTGCTGAATAACCACTGGTTCCACGCAACGTAAAAGCACCGTACAAGCAAGCAAACAAACGCACGAGACAGAGGCAGGCGACGGACAGTAGGACACACAAGCGGGAACGTGGACCATGCAAGCGTTCTAAATTCATTATAATTGTTTATTTCCTACGTTTCGTAATACCTTCATTACGTCATCAGGGAACCTGTTAAATAATGAATATAATTACTTAAAATGATTTACTTCTAGTGTAATATTTTAAGTAATTTTAATCATTATTTATCAGATTCCCTGATGATGTAGTAAAGTTATTTCGAAACGTAGGAAATAAAGAATTACAATGTAATCAGAACGCTGCCGTGGTCCACCTTCGAGCATATATATATATATATATATATATATATATATATATATATATATATATATATATATATATATGTACACATATATATTCATATACTATATATAATATACATATATATATATATATATATATATATATATATATATAGCTAATAGAATGCTATTACTTGTAGGCATCTAGAGAAAGGCACTCGATTCAATTGAAGGTTTGTTGCTAATGCCGACGTTTCACAACTGCAATGTTTCATCTTCAAGGCTGAAATACAGCGAGTTGAATCTCAATAATTATTTATTAGAACGTTTATAATAAAAATTATTTAAAAAGTACAATATTATCTCTATTAAAATGGTAACTGCCCAGACGGGAGCTAAAATGAATTTATTTAAATGAGAACAGAAAAAAGTATGATTTTGAGAGCTGCTGTTCTTTATTACTTGCATTTCTTTGCTTTCTTGATGAATAAGTAACAATTTTAGAACTTGATCTTCTCTTTATGCAAACAAGCAGGAAAATATGATACTGTTTTTCGATGCATGCTCTAATTTTCTTGTCGAATGCATTTGCCAGCGAAACAAAAAGCGTATGTAAGAAAAATCCTATCATAACCCAGATGGATGAAACAATACCTCCTCTTTTGAGATTTAAAGATTATAAGAGGTGGGGAAACAGAAGTTGGAAGAGAATTCATAGGCGTAACAGTAAGGGGGTGGGGGAATGCCCTGAGCGATCATTCAATCAGTTGAGTAAACACTGGGACGGATTTTCTACCGAAACCTAATTGGAAAGGTTGATCGTCATTTCATATTCATACCACCATAGATTCGGTTTTGATATTCAGTTATTGCCCGAGTCGTGGTGAGTCTTCCAAGTCGATTCTCTCGAGTCGTGTATCCGAAGTCGAGTCACTCCCCCGTGACATCGATCTGAACATACACTTTTTTTAGGAACGATGATGAAGAGATTCTATTTTCAGAAAGATGGAAGTCAGTTGTTGTGTTTTTGAAAAAGGGGGGAACGGGATCTGCATTTTTAGACAGGTGTGGCGTCTTCTTTCGATTCCAAAACATCACTCGTTTTCCCTTCCGTTACCTTTTTGAAAATTCAGAATACATTAGAGTTCGAGATTTTTCCGAAACTTGCAGATTGAATTGCAGATCTGCTCCAGGAATTTTTCCCCTTTAACCACCTGTGTTCTCTTTTTTTTTCGGCCTGCTGTTTTCCAGTGAAAAATCGATGTCCGCTTTTGACGGATAAAAAGGTGCTCATTTTTGAGACATACGAATTTAATTTATTTATATACTTATATTTCCAAGTTTTCTTTATGGATTTAGCAGGTTGATCTGCGGCTTTGTTCTTTCAAAGAGAGAAAATGTCTATTTTCTTCTTTGGAGAGTTTTCCACTCAATTAGTCTCCAAGACGCGTGTATGCATGACGTTAGACTGAGCAGTGATATAGATATAGATATTAAGCAAGAATCTCAAGGTTATTGACAATATATTTGAGAATATATTTGGAATTCAGTGTTGCAAGCATCAGCTATCCCAGCTGGAAGAGTTGAGTAAGTTGGTTCAGTAAGTGGAGAAGTCACGACTTGAAGAATGTGCCTTGATGAATTGTGGATGAATCTTTTAAAGCACCAAAACTTCCCTAACTTTACCTATCACCATAAAGAGATTAACCGCATATTCCCAATTTGTCTTGCTCCTCTGTCTTTCCCGTTACTTTCTCGCTTATTACGATCCCTCTCTGCCATAAAGCCAGTTAATACAACAACAACAACAACAACAACACTTTAATTCTATTAACTGATATTCTGTCCTTGCTTACAGCTTAGTGTAAGACCACTCCCGGTGACGAAGTTTTAACCTGAGACCCAGAGCTAAATAAGATTGCACGAATTGAATGTTCGCTAATCTTGCAGGGTCGGTGTGAGATAATCTCTCTCTGACAGAGTCCTAAAGTAACGGGAGAAATGGACTCTTTACGAATGCAGTGGATTTACTATTTGGCTTTTGTGACAGTAAAATTTTCCCGGTCTGAATAATAGATTCTGTCTTTCTGTGTCACTTTCATAATACAGAGAGAGACAAGGGGCATTTGAACACGACTCCACTAATGATGAAACATCATGTTCAGTATTCAATTTTAACAGGTATCATTTTAATGCATGTCTATTAGTTTCAAAGATGGGGACGTGTGTGACTTGTGTGTGTGTGTGTGGCTCTGTTTGTTTGTGTAAAGCTTATTGTATTCTCGACTACAAAGCTGGGTGTACTTTGGCTTAATCCATCAATGGAAAATGGAAACCGTGCTGCTGAAAGTTTTGCTGCGCAGATGTTTCTGAGGCGCATGAGTGTAGCGCAAAGTTTGTATTGTATTGAAAGCAGTTTAACATGCAGCATTCTGTGAGCGCACGCGCACACACGCACACACACACACACAGGCACATTATATGGGGATCTTTTGGTGTGATCAGCAGCGTCTTTGCCTACCAAAGCGAACAGACTCAAGTGCTTCTGTTGGCTAAGCCGTAATCTAGGTACTTTGTTATTTCAGCCATAGTTAAAAAGAGCACGAGGCGGGTTGCATTTTATAGAAAGTAAAAATCTCCTTTATGCATGTCATAAGTCTTTGCATCAGTGCCGGAACGTCGTGTAAGTTTTAGAGCACAATATTTTGCGTAAACAAACTGGGGTTTGCTCTGTAACAAGGCCGTGCTTAAGTGAACCACTTAAGGAACCATCAAGTTAAGCAAATTAACTTGACGCTGCAGTTGTTGAGATCGAAGGATTAAAAGCGCACTTTGTTTGGTCGGGCCAATGTTGTTGTTGTTGTTCGCTGATAGGCTGCAGTTAGATGTTATTTTTGTTACTTAAAATAATTCAGATCCGAATAAGTAATTTAATTATTTAAGACATTAGTTTGTAATAGTTTCATGGCGATTTGTTCTACTAATTGAAACAGGAAATTTCTGTGATTTTTGTAAAATGTCGTTTTTTTTTATGATTGTCACTGCAGTTGTCAGAAATCGGTGTACTTAGGTTTGGAGTGTACCAAAGAACTTTTTTTTATGACTGAGCCAAATGTAGCACAACACATCCACTCATAGTTGGTAAGCCGACAGATCTTGCATCCATAATAACCTCTCTCTCTCTCTCTCTCTCTCTCTCTCACGGTTGTTTGCGTTCGAGTTTAAATCGACCTTTAATGGTTTAAGAGCTGTCGAGACGGATATCAAGGAGGTATGCTTATATGGGGGTTAGCTTATAGCGCTGATGGGTGCCTAATGCACGGTGTAAGCCCTATCGATCGGCAATCGGCCTCTTAGGAGCCCTTAGGTAGTTTTCGAGGAAGTGCACATATTATTGTGATAGTATGGCGTTCTCTCTCTCTCTCTCTCTCTCTCTATCGAGGCGGGATGGGGTTGTGGGGAGCGGGGGGGGGGGGGGGTGGCGCTTGAAAGTAAATGATGATGGTGTTCTTTGCTCTGTTTGTTTTTGTTCGTGTGATGTGGAAATAGTTTCGTTGCTTTTTCGATGTATAATATATATATATATATATATACTATATCAATTTATATATTATATATAATATATATAATATATATATTGGCTGATGAATTGGGTTGAGCTCAGAGAGATGGCACAGGAAAGAGACATGTGACATGGAAAGAGAAAATAATGCAATAGAAGAAGAAATTACCTTTGAAAAAAATATAGGTTTTGAACACACCTTTCATAATAATCTCTCTCTCATTGTTATAGAGGAGAGATATCGGCTTCATATTCCGCCGAAAAAAGAAACAGCATGTTACTATTGAAATGTTTTTTCATGGATTAGTTAATAGAATTTTTAAAAATTTATTTTGTTCATTTATTTATTTATTTATTTTTTTGCGTTTTATCTACACAATTTGTAGGTCAAACGAGTTATCCCGACGGCCGTATCTGTCAGCGTAAATTACTGTCAGCGGTGAAGCTCTCACGCTATTGTGTCATTGTTCTGAGTTGTACTACGCTTATCCCGGTTGTACTTCTGGACTCAAGAGTTCAGTGTTCATTCGCATGCTTCTGTATTTCATGTGTATTCATTGTATGAAGTCGTGTTAGCTGTGTATGTGTGTAGATTTTCTGTGCCCATTTCCATACTATACTTGATAGTATATTTGAACGTTCTGCTTGTTGTGTTTACTAAGTGGTATTTTATGAATATTGTACCGAGCTCTGTTTATGAATATAATAATATATACGTATATATATATATATATATATATATATATATATATATTATATATATATATAAAGAGAGAGAGAGATGGGGGAAAGGAAGCGGATAAATTATAAATTAAATACTCAGTGGAATACATTTTCAACGGTACGTGAGCCTAACTTTATCTTGGAAATGTTGGATTTAATTTCAGTTTAATTTAAAGAAATCGTCGAGAAAAGAATTCTCGCAAACCTGCGCCAAGGCTGAGCTGTCCAAACCCGCCCCCCAACCCCTTTCTACAGATCAGGATCTGCCTCACAATCCAGTCGCGTGTTGCCAGCCATAGGGTATACAGTTTGGCTGATAGTTTTGCAAATAAATTAACAGACAGACAAGCAAACTGAATAAAAGAAAATTTTATATAGTATATATATATATATATATATAATATATATTATATATATATATATATAATATTATATATATATATAATTCATCCGCGGAGGTAACAGAATCCTGCAGCACATACTCTTCATTCTTTCCCTCCACGCACTCTCTCTCTCTCTCTCTCTCTCTCTCCTCTCTCACTTCCTGGTGGTTGTGGCTCTTTTTATGGCGCTTTTGTCGCCACTATTTACGTTGCCCTTTCATCGTCCACTTTTGCGGCCTCTCTTGATTATCCAATTCTCTCTCTCTCTCTCTCTCTCTCTCTCTCTCTCTCTCTCTCTCTTCTTTTTTAGAAGTTGTATTAGTTAATTTTGATAACTTAGCAGTTCTAATATTTACAACTAATCCACATATAATTCGTTTGTCAAAGTATTTTAACAGTTTCAGTTATTAATCAAGTTATACACAAGAAAGAAGTCAGATATATATATATATAAATTACTTTAATAATATATATTTATTTTATATCTATATATATATATATATATATATATATATATATATATATATATATTGAATGCACCTTATAGAGAAGTGTTTTAGACAGACAGGTACCACTTCAATGTTTGAATATGCTGGCAGTACTATTGATTCTACTTTTTATTTCTCTCTTGATATTCGCTGAATAGAGTTTCTATATTTAGATTCAAGAAATTCTTTGCTTCATCCAGAAGAGAGTTCCTAGTTTGTTTTGGGAATAAGTTTAGTTCATTTTATATACTTTACTATTAAAATTCTTTTGTGAAGCGGGGAAAATTATTACAGCCAGGAATGGAATCAACTTTTACAGTAGAACGGGAGAATTTATTACTTTTACTTTTGAAACTTTATTCACGTCACTTAATGTAAGTGGCCATGAACCAAGTTTTCATTCACTTATCTTTATTAACCCCCCCACCCCGACCCCATCGTATTTGGAAAGATAATAAGCCAGTCAATTTATTGCTCCATCGATAATATAGTCTCTCTCTCTCTCTCTCTCTCTCTCTCTCTCTCTCTCTCTCTCTCTCTCTCTCTCTCTCTCTCTCTAGAAACCTTGCCCCATTCCCATACAATGAACTTCAAAATAATTTTTTCATTTAGCATTATTGCAAAAAAAAACTCTACACTTGGAACTCTCTCTTGTTAATAAATGAACTGTCAAATATGAGTCAATCCATTGTTTATTTGCCGTTGCTACAAATCCTTTTTAGTTGGAATTCTTTCCATTATGAAATGGGATTTAATATGTTCAAGTCAAAGCGTTTTTTTTCCCATGATAAATGAATCATGCGACCTCCTTCCCAGCCTTCCTTACCCGGGTGGTTTTTTTTATTAAAACTTACGACTAGCCAAAGTATTTTTTTTTTCTTTTTAAAGGTGTCTGGAGCCTACCGGTGAGTTATATCAGCTGGTAACAGGTCCCTTGTCTCGCGGCTTTATGAGGAAATATTTTTCCCGTGTGTTGCGACCTCTCTTTTATTACAAAAGGGGGGGGGGGGATTGTGTGTCGGTTTCTAAGAAGGAAAACTGACGTTCGCTTTTTAATTATGCTAGGACTGGAGGTACGTACGCACTTGAGTTCGTTGGCTGTGTTGTACTATCGGTGATCTATTGTAACGTGTTGCTGTTGTGTTGTGACTGACTGGGATTTTTTTTTTTTTTTACCCTCCTCCTCTTCATCTTCTTCCTCTTCTTCTTCTTTGCATTTCCTTTGGAAATTTGCTTCTGTAACAAACTTAACCATCAGCTGTCTTTTTGTCTGCAATAACTCTCTCTCTCTCTCTCTCTCTCTCTCTCTCTCTCTCTAATGCACATCTTCTCTGGAAACGTTCTCTAATGTGCATCTTCTCTGGAAAAATTTGCCTTAAAAGGGGCACGGCATTAAACCCCCGCCCCCCTTTTCTCGTTGCGAACCAGCTCCTTTTGCAAATGAGAGGCGTTCTGTCAGATGTCTCATTACCCCGTCGGTTGATCCCCAAATGGACAGGTAACACCTCTCTCTCTCTCTCTCTCTCTCTCTCTCTCTCTCTCTCTCTCTCGTCTCTCCTCTCTTCTCTCTCTCTCTCTCTTCCCTCGGGGCAGGAAGCGATTTTGGGCGATTCACTAAACCCCGCCGGATAAAAGGATCCGTCCCATCTTCATCCTTGCAGCTTGTGCTGAGATGTTTCCGGATCTGGAGGCGTTTTCTTCATGTACGAGTCTTGTTATTTTGGTTTATGAACCTCTTGTTAACGTTTCGTTTGTTAATTTTTTTCCCCACAATTTACACATTATCTTTTTTTTTTTACTGTTTTTAACGTTTAACGTTTCTTGTAATCAAGCCTTCGGCATAATTTTATAATTTTAACTTTTTTCTGCAGTTTTATAACAGGGAAACCGATTTTCTCATTTAGTTCTGTAGTTTATGCTCTCTCTCTCTCTCTCTCTCTCTCTCTCTCTGAAACGAACTAGTCGTAAAAGATTTTTTTGCATTCGCTCTGAAAATAAGATCGTTTTTATTATTATTATTATTATTAAACTTCAGAAAATGATTCAGTTCTGGTTGCAGTATCTGAACTACGTGTTTTTTTTTCGTCCCTCTCTCCAGGCCGCTGTTTGTATTCGTTCGTGTGAAAGGAAGAGTAAATGTAATTTTGCGCCGTTTATGTAACCATTTTGTGCTGTTTGGATCGTTTATGAAATTTATTACAGCTGTAAACGTTTGCTGACATTTTGATTCAAGGGCTTTCCAGTGACGTGACTATCTGTCTTTGTGTCTGTTTGTCTCTTTTTCTAAATATCTGTCGATATGTGTATATATACGTATGTTTATATAAACAAATACTTATATGTATATACATATATATATATAATATATATATATTGTATACATTATTTAAACATGTATGTTATACACATAATATGAGTATATATATATATATATATATATATATTATATATATATATATATATATATATATATATATATATAGAGGAGAGAGAGAGAGAAGAGAGAGAGAGAAGAGAGAGAGAGAGAGAGAGAGAGAGAGAGTGAATGACGTTGTTGTTTCTTTACAATTTTTATAGGTTCTTACCACTCGTAAACCGTCAGAACCTCGTAGGGAAAGAGCCGTATGTGCTTGACCACCCTTGGATCAATCAGTGGAATGAAAATTACTCAAAAATGGGTAAAAATACTCTGAACTTGAAACTATATTTATTACAAAAGTATTCAAGACCTAAATCACAGGCAATTCAGGTTAAAGGAAGCCAACGCATTCCCTCAACTACCAAATGTCGCTAACACAGTTATCACCAAGCGCCTCAGTGGCATGGTCGGTATGGTGTTGGCCTGCCACCTCGGTGGCCGCTAGTTCGATTCTGGGGCATTCCATTGAGGAGTTAGTGATGAGTGTTTCTGGTGATAGAAGTTCACTCTCGACGTGGTTCGGAAGTCACGTAAGGCCGTTGATCCCGTTGCTGAATAACCACTGGTTCTATGCTACGTAAAAACACCATACAAACAAACAAACAAACAATTATCAATCAGGGGAAGAGAGCAACTCAAATTAGTGGTGATGTAGTCGAAGGGAAAGACAGAAGATAACCTATAAATCTAATTAACAACCTTAAACCTACTTAACCATAATTATATACATCCGCATATCGATATTTACTTTTAGACATTACCTGAACAATGCAGCAGAACGCAGGGGCATGACCTCACAACTGGTTCCAAGGCCGTAGGTCATCACGAAAACGACGTCCTCAAAGAACAATAAAGATTCAAGATGGAACCCTTTCCAGCAGAACAAGTCAGCAGACAGTATGACGGCTCTAAGGAAATAGCGCAGCAGCACTGGAAGCAATAGATAGACATATAGACTTATTGATAGATGTAGATATAGAGGACAGACAGAAAGGTAGTTAGTCACGTTATTGGAAAACCCCAGAATCACATTTCGTCAAACGTTTAAAGCTGCAATAAATTTCATATACGACAAAATAATATACATACAAAGGCTTAAAATTACACACACACACACACACACGCATATATATATGTGTGTGTGTATGTGTGTTTGTGTGTCTAAGTATAGGGTCGTGTTAGGTTCTCTGTTTATCCGAAGAACCTGTTGAAATTCGTTCTTTCTCCGAGATAAAATTGCCTTTTCGGTCAGGAAATGGCCTTCCGTTTTCTGTACTTCCGAGATCCGTTTTCTTTATCCAGCTGACAATTCCATTGGCACCTGACAGGTGACAGAGGAATTGACACACCATTTTTTTTATGGCCCCAACGAAACTTAGACATTGCAATGTCATTTTTATATGACATATCTTTTCCTTTTTCAGATAAAACCTGCCGTAAAGTGAGAGAGAGAGAGAGAGAGAGAGAGAGAGAGAGAGAGAGAGAGAGAGAGAGAGAGAGATTGTCTGAGAGGTACATGCCGACTGTAATTTTTGTATTGTTATTTCTTTGCCCCGTTTTGACCTTCATTTACTTCCTGCCGTCCTTTCCTCCATCCTTCCTGTGTTCTGCACCTCTCCTTCCTCCTCCTCCTCCTCCTCTTCCTCCTCTTCCTCCTCCTCCTCCTCCTCCTATGTACGTATGTGATTGTGTCTGTGTTTCGGAGAGCAACAAGTGGTGGGAATCAATACTTGGAGCGTGCCTCTCTCTCTCTCTCTCTCTCTCTCTCTCTCTCTCTCTCTCTCTCTCTCTCTGAGAAGTATGTAATTGTTATCGCGCAGTTGCAGTCACAGAAAAGTTGAATTTCATTCAGTTTAGTTTTTTAATATAATTTTTTTTTTTTGCGATGAATTAAGCTGATTGCATTTCATCTACACGGATCATTGGTTTTCCTCCCCTCTCGTTATTTTCTTCTCTCTCTCTCTCTCTCTCTCTCTCTCTCTCTCTCTCTCTCTCTCTCTCTCTCTCTCTCTCTCTCTCTCTATTTATTTATTTCAAGGGTTTTCTCCACTTCTTATTTCAAGGGTTTTCTCTACCTCATGTCCAGGTGCACTGCTGAATAGTTCTCCTCAGAGTAATGATCCAGTCACCGTTTCAAAGCAAGAAAAAGCAATACAAAAAGGCTGGCTACCAAATATGGCGATTTGAAGAAAAAGTAGTTTATCTGAGTAGTAGTAGTTTTTTTTTTTTTTTTTTTTTTTTTTTTTTTTTTTTTTTTTTTTGAAGGCCGAATGTATCGAGCAGCTGAATGCCTGTCTCCTCCAAGCTTTGAAAAGAGATAGAGATGAAGTAAAAATGTCGGATTTGACCTTTTAATCTCTGTGTCCTTACATGCCCAAACTCTTCCTCATTTCATAATCGTTATTCCTTCCTAATTTTTTTTAATAAAGCACCGAGGGCTGAAAAAAAAGTTAAAATGATTCCTTGGATCTTTTCAAAAAAGTTTGCCTGAGTGTCATATGACTGAAAGTTTGGCAAACGGGATCTAATCAACACTATCGAATGCTCGAAAGCTCAGAAGGCTGATAACGAAAGATTATCTTTGCGGGAGAGAGAAAGTCCGGTTTGTCTTCGCTTTTGTGGAAGTTGACCGAAACTGTTCTGACTCTGACATGTGAGTTTACAATTTTGAACTCTCTTGGCGATAGAAAGAGAAGCAACCAGAGGGATCAGAGCCGTCACCTATATTTGGAAAGGGTGCATTTTTCCCTAGAAGGAGAGACATGTACAAGACCTGACCAGTGGATTCCATGCCTATTCCTTTTTATTGGGCGGGCAGAGGCAAAGATAGGGTATAGTTAATGTGCATCCAGGTCTTTCATTTATTTATTCATTTATGTATTCTCACTTTAAACTCTTGTGCACCCATTCGTAGATTTGTTTAAAACAAATAGACAATTTGCACTAAGTTCGAGGTAACACACTAGATCTCTCTTCAGGTGAACTATATTTGACCGCGCAAAACTTACATAAAATGGACAGTGAAGGGTGACTAAGTTTAGAAATTTGAGATGGGGTAGATACAAGGGACTGACTGCAGGTAATTGAGAAAAGGCTAATTGCTATTAATTAACGTTGGTCATCAAGTGCCCGATTAGAGTGCGTCTTATCTCTGAAGGGTGTATCCGCGACTACCGTGATTTCCGCTGACCCCGATGGGTCCCCGGTCATAATCACATAACCCCTTCTCCACTGACCCACCCTTAAAGAACATAGGACGCTAAAATCGGCCACCTGATTGATCTTCAGCAGATTGACCTCCAGCTGATCGATTGCAGTTAACTTGACCGCATACCTGAGTGCCATTACTGTTGCATTTA
>NC_087202.1:68740521-68748021 GCF_015104395.2 Macrobrachium nipponense | reverse complement strand
TGAAGTAAGCCCGGTGAGGCTATTTCACTTAGCAATGTTGCTTCTTAAAGTGGAATAAACGAGATCACTGTGGACGCCCGGGAACCTTTTTTTTTTTTTTTTTTAGCCTCCATTACGAGAGTTTATTTATTGTCAGCTTCCCGTCCCATTTATTTTTTCACTTTGAATTAAAGAGAAATATGTCCTCTCACAATATTGTTGTTATATTTATTTATTACAGTTTATCCATGATATTCCTCGAAGGGCTTATTATCCAGTGAGTAAAATTTGATATTTCTTGTCAGGGTTTTTACTCTAAATTTCATGACATTTCATCGCCCACCGAGTAAATGAGTATATTTTAAGGGCATGTAACCATCTCTCTCTCTCTCTCTCTCTCTCTCTCTCTCTCTCTCTCTCTCTCTCTCTCTCTGCACACATTGTTTTCATAACAGAGAACTAAGAGGGGTAAAAAGCAGTCCATATTTTGTGTTAACAATCGCAGTTCGTCAGCGGAATTACTAACGATTTTCATTTGCCGCATCCAAGCCCATTGCCCATTCACGTACACATATTTATTATGTTTTTTATCAAATTGTTGTTGTTTTAGTGATTTTATGATACCCTAAAGAATATTTGTTCTGTGGTCACCTTTTGTGTTTTATATGTTAGCAGTGGATCTCAAAATCGAATGAGGGAATGTAGGTCAAATTTAGGAAGATCAAGGTTGTATGTCTTTAAAAAGAAATCGTTCATTTGGGGAAGTATTTAATTTCCCGTAACTTGCAGGTATCTTCGGTTATTGTGAACTACTTAGTTGCGAACCTCTTAGAACATGTAACGCTCATACCTGCGTCCTTCTATCAATGTTATTACCTGATGACGAGGAAATGGATAATTTCTTTTTCGTTTAATTTTTGAACGTTACTTTTTATCGGAGTCGACCTACGTCACGGTTGACCTTTGAAATGCTGTCACGCTGTAAATATTTAAGTGAGAGTAGAAGGAGAACACGTCGTCGTTCATTTTACTTTGCATAATAAAATTATCGACTGTTTGATGTAAAATGGTAGTAGGAACCTGAATGTTAATGTTACCTGATCTTTTCAATATTCCATTTTAGATGACATATATAGTATTGTAGTGTTTGGTAAATCAAGCCGATTGAGGCTGTGATTTCAATTTTGACTAAGGCTACAGAAGTCTACACACTGTGTAGACTTCTATAGGTTCTCTTGAGTGTGCAGTCCTAAGTCAGGGTCTCTTGAATGTGCAATCCTAAGTCAGGGTCTCTTGAATGTGCCCCTAAGGTCAGGGTACTCTTGAGTGGGCAATCCTAAGTCAGGGTCTCTTGAATTGTGGCAAAATCCTAAATTCAGGGTCTCTTGAGTGTGGGCCAATCCAAGTCAGGGTCTCTTTGAAGGTGTGCAAATCCTAAAGTCAGGGTCTCTTGAAGTGGCAATCCCTAGTCAGGGTTCGCTTGAATGGGCAATCCCAAAGTCAGGGTCTCTTGGGAATGTGCAATCCCAAATCAAGGGTCTTCTTGAATGTGGGCAATCCTAATTCAGGGTCGAATTGAATGTGCAATCCTAAGAAGTCAGAGGGGTCCCTCTTGAATGTGCAATCCTGAAGGTCAGAGGGTCGCTTGAACTGTGCAGCAATCCTAAGTCAGAGGGTCTCTTTGAATGTGCAAATGGCCCAAATCTAAACTGGGTCCCTCTTGAATTGTGCAAGTCCTAAATATCAGTGGGTCTCTTGAATGTGCACAAGAAATCCCTAAAGTCATGGGTCTCTTGAATGTGCAATCCTAAAGTCAGGGTCCTCTTGAATGTGCAAAATCCTAAGGTCAGGGTCTCTTGAAGTGTGGGCAAATCCTAAGTCAGGGTACTCTTGAATTGTGCAATCCTAATTCAGGGTCTCTTGAATGTGCAATCCTAAATCAAGGGTCTCTTGAATGTGCAAAATCCTAAATCAGGGTCTCTTAATGTGCAAAATTCCTAAGTCAGGGTCCTCTTGGAAAGTGTGCCAAATCATAAAGTTCCAGGGTTCGCCTTAGGGTTAATGTGCTCCTTAAGTCAGGGTCTCCTTTGAATTGGTGGCCAATCCTTAAGTCCAAGGGTCTTCCTTGAGTGGGCAATCCTAAAATCAAGGGTCTCTTTGAATGTGCAATCCTAAGTCAGGGTCTCTTGAGTGTGCACTCCTAAATTCAGGGTCTCTTGAATGTGCAATCCTAAGGAGTCAGGGTCTCTTGAAATGTGCAATCCTAAGTCAGGGTCTCCTTGAAGTGCAATCCTAAGTCAGGGTCTCTTTGAAGTGTGCAATCCTTTTTAGGTCTGGTCTCTTGAGTGTGCAGTCCTAAATCAGGGTCTCTTGAATGTGCAATCCTAAGTCAGGGTCTCTTGAATGTGCAATCCTAAATCAGGGTCTCTTGAATGTGCAATCCTAAGTCAGGGTCTCTTGAGTGTGCAATCCTAAATCAGGGTCTCTTGAATGTGCAGTCCTAAGTCAGGGTCTCTTGAATGTGCAGTCCTAAGTCAGGGTCTCGTAATCACGTTTAAAGAGTTCCAGTTTTTATGAGGCTTTTCTTTGTTTTTAATTGATATTTCGTTGTGTTTATCAGTTGTTGCTTTGATTTTGACAGCTGTTGTGTGTGTGTGTTTCAGCTGTTGCGGCGCCACGTGGACATAAACTTTGATTATAAGCATTAAGCTTCCCCTTTTCCAATCTTAAGAAGATAGTCAGTTTCTCGGTAGTGCTTAGAATCTTTTCATGCATACATTGAGTTATTACGAATTACGTATCGTTTTCGTTGATGACGTAGTGATGTTGTAACGCCAGTTCATGACACTAAATTAGTCGGTTAATTAAAACTGCATCTGCTGTACAAGGTGTGCAACTCTTTTTTTGTTTATAACAAAGTTTGTGATAAAACGAATGGATAAGTTAGGATACACGGTATTCAAAACTATCTCTCTCTCTCTCTCTCTCTCTCTCTCTCTCTCTCTCTCTCTCTCTCTCTCATAGCTGACTATTTTTTTTCATTACGTGGCTATTTTGCCTATACGATTGTCTACCTCCTCAGTTCTAATTTCATTGTTATTCTGAACTTCATATGAGACCTTTTATTATTTTTCCTTCGTTGCTTCTTAATCCTTTTCCCTGATTTTTAAGTTTCATACAATCAACTTACCTGTCAGATATATACATAGCTAAGACTCTGTCGTCCTCCCCGACAGAAATTCAAATTTCGCGCCACTCGCTACAGGTAGGTCAGGTGATCTACCGGCCTGCCCTGGGTGGCAGGACTAGGAACCATCCCCGTTTTCTATCATATTTTCTCTGTCGCCGGTGGTATCAACATTGTTGTTATTACCTCCTGACTTAGATTCATTTTTCATCCTTTGATCATCGTTTTTTCGGCTTTTTGGTGACGTATTTGGATCGTGTTTTGTGGCATTCGCTACAGTGGACTGTTTTTTGGAATAACTCTTTTGGATTTTTCTCAGTATGTCTGATTCTAATGTGAGTGTGAGAATGTGTGTGAATGTAGGCTGCAGGGTGAGGATACGAAAGCTTCGGTTGATCCTCACACTGTATGCCGTAAATGTAGGGGGTTTCAGTGTTTCTGCTATAATACTTGTAAGGAATGCGAGGGATTAAATGCAGAAGAGTGGAAGACTTTGACTTCTTATTTGAAGAAGTTAGAGAGGGATAGAATTAGACGATTGAAAGGTGTGAGTTCAAGGCCTATTGAGCCTTTCACTGATAATTCTATCCTACTGATGTAGATTCTCCCTATGTATCTCATTCTCAGAGTGCTTTTTTCGGATTCGGCATCGGAAATCGCCAATCTGAAAGCTACAATTAGAGACATGAAGTCCAAGATGGCTGACTTCAAAGGTAAGGCTAGTGAAAGTGAGCATTACAGTGAAGTGAGGTTCTCCCAGTTGTTGGAGGGGGCGCGTTTGATCGTCCCTGCGACGCTCCCAGGCCTAGACCTCTTCCAAGCTCACGAGCCCAGAGGAGAAGGAAAGTCGAAAGCCTTAAGGAGGTTGTGGGGAATCCCCAACGGTCAGACGTCCCTTCAGCTAGCTCTGCTTCGTTGCAGGCGGCTCAAGGGCGCTATAGAAAAGCGTCCTTCGCGAGTGTTTCTCGTCCTCTCCCTCACCTAAACGAGGGTGGAAGGAATCGAACTTGTCGAGACCGCTGAAGCGTCATATGACGCCTGACATGGATTCTAGTCCAGAGCGTTTCTCAGATGACGCTCCATCTTCTAGCAAGAAAGCGAAGGGGGCGTCAGCGTCACCTGAAGTGTACGCGGAAGTACCCTTTCCTTCTTCTCCACCGAGTGATGACGAAAGACGTCATGCACTGGACGTGGGAGAAGCGTCAAGAAAGATCATTATAGCAGTTCAAGAGCAACTGTCATCTCTAGTGGGAGTTTTAGCGCCACGTCGGAAGGACGTGACGCTTCCAATTAAGAAGTCTCGTCCTCTCTTACCTGTTCAACGACAAGCGTCATACAGACGGGAAACGGCTAAACGTCTTACAGAAGCGTCTAGTGCGAGAGCGAGAACAGGTGCTTACGAGAGTTTCGTAACGCCAGAGAGACGTAAGACGTCTTTTAGACGCGAAGCGTCATTGGAAACGGAGCATAGACATGACGCTCCGTCCAATATTATGACGCCAAGTAGGACGCCTTTGGAGAGCGGAGCGTCTTCCAAGCGCGAAGCGTCATCGAGACGTCAGCAAAAGACGTCATCCATGACGCTTGGCGAACGGGAAGCGTCATGTAAGCGTGAAGAGTCTTCTAAAATTCTAGAGAAGCCGAAGCTTAGGACGCCTTCCAAGTCTATTAGAGCGGGAAAGAGGAAGGATTATCATTCCCTTAGCCCCTCTCCTATTAGGAGTTTGTCTCCTCAAGAAGAATGTTCGGAAAGGAGAGCGGAGACGCTTGTAGATCCCGAGTTAGAGGAAAACTCGGATGACGAATATAGTGGAAGAGAAGGTCTGTCTAACTATAAGGTGTTGACTACCCTACTTCTTGAGGAGTACGGAGACGAGTTGACGCCTGCCGCTCCTCCTTCTCCTCACTCGCTCTTTTCCAGTGCTAAGACGAAGAAGCCTTCGTCTTTTCTAAAAATGAAACCCACCATATCGATGAAGAGAGCATTACATTCCTTAGACTCATGGATGAAGTCTAAGAAAGACTTAGTGAGGACAGTCTTCTGCATGCCTCCAGCAAGATTAGCTGGGAAAAGAGGCATTTGGTATCAGACGGGAGAAAATATGGGTATTGCTCTCCCTTCTACAACCGAAACAGATTTTTCGACTTTGGTTGACGCTTCAAGGCGTCAAAGTCTCAATTCTGCACGGATTACGTGGGGAATTTCGGAACTGGATCATCTCCTCAAGGGACTCTTTCGTGTATTGGAAGTTTTTAACTTCTTAGATTGGTCCCTTGGGGTGATGGCCAAGAAAGCCCATGATTCGGAAGGAATCGAACCTGAAGCCCGGTTATGCATATTGTCTTGTATTGACAAGGCGGTACAGGATGGATCTTTTGAAATCTCCTCTTTGTTTGGGGCAGGTCTTTTAAAGAAAAGGACTGTATATGGCGCCTTCTTAACAAAGGCAGTCTCACATGCTCAGAGAGCAGCACTTCTATATGCGCCTCTATCTGACTTTTTGTTCCCTTCTCAGTTAGTAAAGGACATTGCGCATTCTTTAACTGAGAAGGCAACTCAGGATCTGCTGACGCAGTCAGCAAGAAAGAAACCTGTTGCTGCATCGGACAAGAAAAGACCCAGTACAACGGTGCAGCCCTTTCGAGGTGGTCCGACCTCCAGACCTTCCACAAGGAGGAAGGCTACAGAGAAGAGAGGTAGATCTGCTTTTCGTCCCTTTAAGAAGGGAAAATGAAGATTCTCTCCTCCAAGCACCAGTAGGTGCCAGGCTCCTGGGATTTGTGGCAGCCTGGACTCTGATAAATGCAGACGCGTCATCTTTGGCGATCTTAAGGAGGGGATATCGTATCCCTTTTCCTGAACACTCCTCCCCTAACGTCAATACCAAGGGAAACTATTCAGCCAAATACAAATGGATCCTGTGGATGAGGGATACTCTTTCGATCGATGGTGGAACAAATGTGGGACAAGAGAGCGATAGAATTGGTACGGGATCAACACTCCCCGGGGTTTTACAATCGCCTTTTTCTGGTGGCGAAAGCCTCGGGAGGCTGGAGACCAGTACTGGACGTCAGCTCTCTGAACAAATTTGTTCAGAAGGAGAAGTTCTCCATGGAGACTTCTGCTTCAGTCATGGCGTCATTACGACAGGGAGATTGGATGGTGTCTTTAGATCTCCAGGACGCCTACTTTCACGTCCCGATCCACCCTTCATCGAAGAAGTACCTCCGTTTCATGACGGGGGGAAGGATCTTTCAGTTCAGAGCCTTGTGTTTCGGCCTGTCCACAGCTCCTCAGGTCTTCACAAGCCTGATGAAGAATGTGGCGAGGTTTCTTCACCTCAAAGGAGTGAATGTCTCTATGTATCTAGACGACTGGCTCATCAGGGCCAGATCGGAGAGACAGTGCTTGGAGGACCTAAAGTTAACTCTGGATTTGATCAAAGCGTTGGGATTGCTTGTGAACCTCGAGAAGTCTCAGCTGACCCCCAGACAAGACCTAGTCTATCTGGGGATTCGGATGGATTCTCGGGGTTTCGAGTTTTTCCTTCGCAAGAGAGAATCGCAAAAGGTTTGCGGATAGTCTCTCTCTTCTTAGAGAAGCAACAAAACGTCGGCGAGGGAATGGTTGAGCCTTCTGGGACGCTCCTTTCCTCGCTAGAACAATTCTCCCTCTAGGAAGACTTCATATACGTCCGCTTCAATTCTTCCTCAAGAGGTCTTGGAGCTGGAAAACCGGACAACTGTCGGACGTTTTTCCCATTCCAGTGGAGATAAAGTCACACCTACAGTGGTGGTTGCTCCCTCTGGAAGAGAACAAAGGGATCTCTCTAAGAACACAGAACCCAGACCTAGTGTTGTTCTCCGACGCGTCGGAGACAGGTTGGGGAGCGACATTAGGCTCAGAAGAAGTGTCAGGCACCTGGGAACCAGCACAGGTGTCTTGGCACATAAACTGCAAAGAGCTCTTCGCCGTACATCTGGCCTTGAAGAGCCTAGAACCTCTGGTGTCAAACAAGGTAGTGCAAGTAAACGTGGACAACACCACCGCACTTGCCTACATTCGGAAACAGGGAGGGACGCACTCCTCGTTCCTTTACGAGCTCACGAGAGACCTATTACTTTGGACGTCTCACAGAAACATCTCCCTGATGACAAGGTTCGTACAGGGAGTAAGGAATGTGAGGGCGGACAGACTCAGCAGGAGGAACCAGGTCCTTCATACAGAATGGACTCTACACGAGAAAGTGTGTCTCGATCTCTGGTCTCTGTGGGGAACTCCTCATGTGGATCTCTTCGCAACATTCATTTCAAAAAGGCTCCCAGTGTTTTGC
>NC_087202.1:68655521-68735521 GCF_015104395.2 Macrobrachium nipponense | reverse complement strand
ATCACCTTATTGTTTGAGAATTAGTTTTCACAGCAAGTTAATCGTCTTGTGGACTTGCTCACTAGAACAGATAATAAAAACATCCGTTAATTATCTGTCTATGCCAATACTTATGTGTATCGAACGATTGAGTCCACATTTTTTTCCTTGTTTTATTATTATTAAATTTTACTCATGCCTTGAGAATAAAGATGATTTATCGCTTTTTCATTCGATTATTACATAATAAATGATCAGTCGGTGTTTTGTGTCTAATTCTAATAAAACAAATAGGAAAGATTTTATGACAAATATCAATGAAGAAAATTAAAATCGGGTCGTATTTTATGGCCAATAGCACTAAAAGTCAGCCTCGTAGTCTCTTTAATGTCACTGCGCCATAGCACCTTTTAAGCAATCAATCGATACAAAATTACCCGGTATTAATACAAAACCGGTTCACTATTCCAATACGAGCAGCAACACGAAAAAAATACAGTAAGGCAGTGTTCTGTTACCAGAAGCAGCGCGAAAATACAGTTGGCTCCGTCTTAATGACCAGTATCAGCACACGATATATGGCAGTGACTTGCTCTGGCTATACCAGGGAACGGCCTTGGCATTTTCTACCAATTGATAGGTCCTCTACAAACACCTCCCTCCCCCACCCTCCTTCTCATCCCCTCTCCCCTAACCCTCGCCCACTCCACCCCCACCCGGGGAGGGGCTGGCTGGTCTTTCAACAACCTACCCTCCCCCCCTCACCTTTCCCGTGTCATCTTTACGCTGTTCGTTTGACACTTCGTTATAGGGCAATGACTAAAGCTTCTGTATGCTTATATTTATTTATGCCCCTTGACATAGATTTAATAAATATGAGTTTTTTCTCCTTAAACATTCCAGATGTCCAGATTGGTCATATTCAACCTTGTGATTCAGAATTGACAATGTTATGAGTTGGTAGCAGAATTTCATTATCATAATATGTTTGGTTATGTTCGTACTTTTCTCTCTCTCTCTCTCTCTCTCTCTCTCTCTCAACGTTATTATCATCAAGTAAAAACGCGAAAAGTCTTTAGAAAATTTTGTCTTATATACGACTATATGTAACTTATTTGTTAACCACTTATTATATTATTATATTATTATTATTATTATTATTATTATTATTATTATATTATTATTATTAAAAACTGTAGCATTTCAATATCGATGCCATTTTCCAGCATAGGTACTATGTTTCATCGTTTTCTTTTGAGTATTTTAAGTCACATCGGGTCTGAAACCTTGATTTAGTAAATGAAAAGCCAAGCGTCTATGTGTGTGTGTGTGTGCGCACGCGCGCGTGAGATTACTGTTTGCACATGTGTGGAGGAAGCAAGTAAAGGTAAATTAAGAGCGCATGTTAGAGTAATAGCACACCTATGAATATACGCCTCTGTATCACGTATCACTAAGCCCTCTTCCAATAACGTCTAACTGTGTTTACGTTACTCTTCTCTCTCTCTCTCTCTCTCTCTCTCTCTCTCTCTCTCTCTCTCTCTCAGGCGAACTGCATTTGTCCTACTCTAACGGGATGATGCTGGACGCCAATGCCGTTTTAATTGGATATCTGCGTTGGCAATTCCACTATGAAATGCCTCTAATTAGATGGCGACCCTCATTCGATTTAACCCTTAGCGAATTGGCCCTTCTTCCTCTTCCTCTTCCTCTATTCGAAGATTGGAGGAAGCTTTGTGTTTGTGTGGTTTTAATGTTGTATTTCTTACTGTGTCCTTTGCTCCATCTTTTGTTGAGGCTTTTCACCTGTATGTTGTTTCTGTTCTTGCCCCGAAATGGCGCTGGGCCTTAGTTAGGAAATATATCGTACGGGCATGTCTTGGGTAGGAGTATATAATATGCCCCATTCATTAAGAAAAAAATAAGTGCCATGTTTTGTTCAGTAGTTTATGCCCATGCATTTAAAAAAAACTGCCATGTTTTGTTGAGTAGTATATATATGCCCATCCATTAAAAAAAATGACAATATCAGTCGTTCCGGTATTAGCAATATCTAACGAAAGTTTCAGTTATAATTTATTTTCTTTTTGATTATTTTTCGTATCTCTCGTCTCTGTTCAAATATTGTAAGAAAACTTTGATTTATTTTTTTCATTTTAACTGTTTTAATTTTTTTTCTATTTTATTTTGTTATTTCTCTTATTTTTGCTGTTTGTGCTGTTTATTGAAGCTTTCACGTGAGCAAACTGTTTCAAACAAACAAAGCCGCATCTGCCTGTCTGTGCTTTTACGCGATTTTGTGTCCGTGTTTAACGGAGTATTAGGGCGGCTCCTTGCAGTATTGTTCTAGCCTCCTTGACCGTTGATTATGCACACACATGAACGCAAGCGCTTGCATATGTAAAACAAAGAAACAAAATTGCTTGAAAGAGTATTTTGTAGGTAGTAAGAAAAATACAATGGACATCAAACGTTGGCCTTTCACTCCTGGTATGTCTACCTTTGACAAAGCGTCTCAGCTTATAACATACTTGCTGACAAACTACATTAAAATCATGAGGTTTTTCTGATGTTGGTTCAAGAATTCAATGATCAAATATTCTTGTTTATTTACTTTTCATTTTTTTTTCTTGACTGTCGTAACAATTGACGTATATATAATATATATATATATATATATATATATATATATATATATATATATATATATATATATTTCATCAATTGTAACGACAGTATAGGGTAATAAATAAGCTTAGCTTCCGTCAAAATGAAGTGTGGTATATTTTCTTAAGAACAAAAATCAAGAGATTGTCTTTGATTATCCCAGTTCTCGCCCTGTCTCCTTTTTATCGATTTTTCATCGTATTCTTTCTCTTTGTGAGTTGCGTCTGTAGATGGTCTCTATTTTTATTTATTTATTTATTTATTTTGAATTCAGATGAGTATGGTGAAAAAGATTTTCTGTTCCTGAAATATATAAGATTTTAGCTCGAATGTTTTATTAAAAAGAAGTGGAATTTCTGAATTATTATTATTATTCCTATTATTATTATTATTATTATTATTATTATTATTATTATTATTATTATTATTATTGTTGTTGTTATCATTGAGAAGATGAACCATACTCATATGGAACAAGCTTCCAAAGAATATAGTGTTCACTGGAAAGAAGTAACAAAAGCTAACTGTAAATTCAAAAAGATGAGATCAATTATTAGCAAAAAGAAAATTGACAAATAAATAAATGAATAAGCAGATAAAAATGGGTTTCAACTTATACAATCTTTAATACAAAGGTGTAAATATCTGTACGAGTATTTATTTATTGATTTAAAGATAAGGACTTGTTTGATTCCTCGAACAGAAAATACACCGTTGAGAAAAGTGGAAAAGTGGATTAATAGTAATTTTGTTGTGTGTGATGTTTCAATAATGGAATTCCGTGAAACGGAAAATGTAATTGAGAGAGAGAGAGAAAAAAAAGGAACTCATGACATATAATTCAACAACGAGTTCACTGAACTTCGCCAACTTCATTATTCAACTTTGTTTCACGTGTAAAACAAAGGTAAAACGCTGAATTCGACCTAATTTTTGAAGTTTAATAGAAAATAAATGTAGTGCAGGTTCTGTTTGTAGTTACTGTATTTCACTGTTGACGTGTTCCTTTAATTACAGCACTTAGGTGTTCTCTGTAACTGCGAGGGTATATATATATATATATATATATATATATATATATATATATATATGTGTGTGTGTGTGTGTGTGTATATATGCCGTGTATATACTATAGTATACAAGTATATAATATATATACATATATATGTGTGTAAATTTATAATAAATCTATATAATTTAAAGTAGATGCGCTTAGCTGTAGAGTGTTAAGACACTCATTTGCAAGGATCGCGGATTCGTTACCTGGCCTACCGTTCACCAGTCGACCCAGCTGTATTGCTGTTATTGTATATTAACTTGGCGTCATGCTAGTTCGGTCCTATATTTATTTAAATGATGAATCATCTCACTGCTCTTTTCCGTATACATTCGTAATAGTAAGAAAATGAAATCGTAGGGATTGCTGTTCACAACACCGCTGGTCCAAACTGGACGTATATCATTTGCACGTTGAGTTTTCGAAAACTTACCGTCGAGTCCATTCCGTCCCTGGAATCGTTCTGCGAACTGGATTTTGCTTCATATGTTAAGAGTTTCTTTGGAAAGCGTTTGCATTCCTAATAGCAGATGTTGTCTGAGGCATCCTCAAACGCAGAATATATATATATATATATATATATATATATATATATATATATATATATATATATATATATATATATATATACATATATATATATACACATATATGTATATGTATATATATAAATATATATATATATATATATATATATATGAAATTAGATGTAATAGAAAAACATATTTGCATGTATATCTTGAATTAATGGATTTCTCATAAGTTAACCTAATTCAACTAATTTAGATTTTGGTAAGATTTGTTAAAGGTTTTCGAAGCTTTATTGTCTGTGTGTTGAAGTACCGCACAGATGTGTCTGACATCTACTATAATTTTCTTATGGGTATATATATATATATATATATATATATATATAATATTCATATATATATATATATATATATATATTATATATATATATATATATATATATATATCTAAATATATATATTATATATATATATATAATATATATATATATATATATATAATAAGTACATTGCTAGAAACGTCTCGTCCCTCTGGTCGCGTCGTCGCATTTCTCGTGGATGTTAATTTGCAGGCCATTTATTTTATAGCATTCCTTTGCCCATATAATCCGCGAATAGCATTTTGTTCAGGCTCTGGGTTATCGTCTTGTGTCGAACATGGGACTTGTATGTGCCTCGTAGTCTCGTGGCATCCCTCATGCCAGGAAATCCAAATGGCATGTTTTAACGACTTTATATATTGTGACGAAGGCTTGAGTAAAAAACTTACTGATTTATTCCAAGTGTTTTATTATATATATATTGATACGGCTTTATGCCTGCTCGGGCTCTTCCTCATAGAGCAGCCCGTAATTTTTTTTTATTCAAAATGTTGTTTTAGATTAAGCTGACATTATGCCAGCACGGGCTCTTGCGAGCGGAAATGTAGTTCCTTTGTTTTTTCCAGAATGGAGAAAGGTACATAACTTAAGGGCTATTCTATGAGCAAGAGCCCGTGCTGGCATAAGGCCAGCTCAGTCAAAAACAACAATGGAGAAAGGTACCTAATTTTACGGGCTGCTCTATGAGCAAGAATCCGTTCTGGCATTAGGCCAGCTTAATAAAAAACAACAGGACGTTATTCTACTTTACGGGCTGCTCGGTGAGCAATTCTATATACGAGAGGCCATCAGATAGCTGATAAATAAAGCTGGAGACCTGACATTGTATTTCCTCTATTATTCATCATAAATTTAACGTGTTATGATTATTGATGACAGTATTCATAAAAACTTTGTATGATGTCGACGTGTGCTGGGCGCGTATGTCAGCAGATCAGGGATTCCCAAACTGCGGGTCATGGGCCTTCTTCTGGGGGTCATGGAGGATCCAAGATTTTGAGGACTTTTTTTTATGATATTTAGCGATTTTTGTTAGTTTATTTATATTTACTTTTTGTCGTACGACTATTTTCGTTCCTACTGCTTGGTATTTTCTTTTGCAGATGTCGAAGAAATGTACATAAAACAGGCACCATTGGAAACTCGTACTTTTCAGAAGGCTTATGATTTTTTTGGGGGGAGCGGGGTGGGCGTTTTGGTATGTTTGGTACTACTGAAAGGGGTCACGTACTCGAAAAGTATGGGAACCACTGCAGTAGATGCTTCCTGCGAGGAGCGGATGCCCTTATGGTATGAGTTCGGACGCCCAGGTAAGCTGGACCATTGTGTAGTTCCGTGCGGGACCCTACAATATCATGCGGTGCACTGTAGGCATTTCTGTAGAGTCTTCGTAGTGTCCCATGGGAGCAACCCTTTTCATTTTTTTTTTTTTTTTTTTTTTTTTTTTTTACTATTCCTCCGTTCATATTCTCTTTCTTCTATCTTACCCTCCACCCTCTCTTAACGAATGTTTCAGTATATGTTCAGCTCTGAACAACCTCATAGGTCACAGTACTTGGCTTTTGGCCTGAATTTTATATTCTATTTCCAGTGTTATTGTCCAACGACTTTATACTGGGTTCGTATATTGGATATTTTCACGAGTGACATTTCTGTGGGAATTGTAGGTATCGTCAGTCGTCTTTCCCTCAGTCTGTCTTTCCATACCTTTGTCCGTCTTCCTGCCCTTCGCAGAATATTGCAAAAGTCTTTCTCGCTTTTCTCTGCGTTCCCTTTGTTCTGTTGTTCTCCAGTTGTTCTCTCTAATCCCTCTTTTATCGCCGTCCCTCCTTCCTTCTCACCTGTTTCCACACCTGAGTAATTATTTTCCGAATTATGGTTACTCCATTGTGAGGCGGCTTCTGATAAGCATGACCGGACGAGAGCGATTATGCGTCATGGGGAATATTCGAGGAAATTGTTGAATAAGTATTATTCTCTTCATTAATTCCTTGTGGAGTTGTTTCAACTTTAGGGTGGACGGTGTTCAGATTATGATTACCTGTGAGAGTCTAAATATCTGCGCGCGTGCGTTAAGTCCTACGTCTATATTTTAGATCCAAGGTGAAGACTTTAATAGTCGTTATCACAAACAATCGAACTAAGGCTACTTCCTGTCTCCATCCACCCCTCTGTTTGTTTTATCTCTCTTTGCTAGGATAATAAACCGAATGAACTTTGCTTGTGTGTGCGTGTATCTGTGAATATAGTTGCAAAATGCTTGGCATGAGGTGGTGACATACATTGCTTGCAGAGCAATAGCTTCCCTTAACTGCCAGCAGGGTGGTGACTAGAATATTCCAAGTCCAGAAAGCAGTATCTCGAGATCTTTAATTGGGATGTTGTGCTGAAATCAGTCCGTATTGAAAGGGAGAAGTAGAACGTGGAATTATTAAAAGAGAACGCCCATAGCGAAATAATAACTGGTGTGACGTATTTCAATAGATTGCTACCTATCACAGGTGGAATCATTTATTAATTGAATGTCGTAAATCAGGAAACAGGAAAGTGCTCATCTGGCAAGTTATTACGGTTCACTTAACTGTTCTTTGGCGTCTTTGTTTGCTGACAATAAGATACTCGGTGTGTTTCGATACAATTTTTGTAGTTTTGTTGCAAAGAAAGTCTATAGTTATCTTGTCTCTTGAGGATTTCTTTTAAGAACTTCAGGAAGAGCAGCGACCGATGACATTTAGAGAAGGGTACAAGGAATTATTTAATCTGGTTCGAAACTTCCTTTTTTTTTATAATGTCTGGGTTTTCAGTTCCTTTCTGACAGTCATGATTTAGTTTTGTCTTTATTATTATTATTATTATTTATGGAGCCTTTCTAACAACTTCCTCATATTGACCTCATTCTTACGGTTTTTCTTTACTTGTTTTTTATTTGTTTGCGCTTGTGACCGAAGTGGATTTTCCCTTTGTATAGACATTAATGTACTTTTAATATATGGATCTTCCTGCACAAGAATCGTTAGATTACAGAACTGCGAAGTAACTGTACTAGAATAAAAAATATGCAAATATATTTTGCTTCTTTGTAGCAACAAAGTATTTTTGTTTCTTTGATCGATAATACAAGAGTAAAAGGGATATTTTGTGCGTTGGATTGTGTGTGAAAAAAAAAAATAGATACCTGCCCATTCTCATGAACGCTTTCAAGAACTGCCGTTTCATAGTAATGTATATATATTGTCGTTGCCAAACTTTTTGTGTTAGTACAAGGAAGTAGGACAATAGAGATATTTATATATTTGCTATTTTCTGCTATTAGTCTTTGTGTGCACACACTTAAATGTACATGTGTATATATATATATATATATATATATATATATATATATATATATATATATATATATATATATTTGTGTGTGATTATAATCGCTTTAACACGTGATTCGTTTTTCAGACATTAACACAGGTGAAAAATACGAGATGGGGTGTAGGACCTGACCGGTTTCGCCAGTGGCCGGGAAATTAAATCGAAACCAGTCAGGACCTACACCCTGTCTCTTATTTTTCACCTATAGTAATGTGTAATATATGTATTATATATGTGCTGTGTGTGTGTGTGTGTGTGTGTGTGTGTAAACATAACAAAGAAAATTGCACTAATTCTATCTTAAAACCCACGAAATGAAGCGTAGGAGGATCCCTTTATCACCTGCCTTCCCTGTTTCAAGCCACGTTATTGTTCACAAACCACCCAAGGCAAGAATGTGGGGAGATATGCTGGCAAAAGAAAAGGTTTTTCAAGAACACGTGGAAGAATTTCAGTGCGGTCACTTCTAAAGGGAGATTCGGGTATAGGTATCCTGTCATGGGATAGGACTTCCCCTGGAGATGCGTAGTGTTGCTTCAGATACTGACAGTTTTCTGGTGGACGGGAGAGTCCGGACTCTTCCTTTCGCACCTTGCCACACTTTGGACATAGGGCCATTCTGGCATAAGGCCGGCTTGATCTGAACCGGCCGCCAACCCAGGCACTGAAAGGTGGTTGGCTTCAGGATTCATAACAGCTGTTATTGTAAGTCCTCACTCATTTTGGGGTTATATATTAATGTTTGCATTACGCTTGCAATCTTTATTCCGGATCTGAGGAATTTAACCTTGAACAGCCACGTCAGTATGAAAGATACACATTCAACATCGACAAATCAATAGAACCGCGCCGAGGTTACAAACATTCCAGATCACATCGGTCACTCAGTATTAAAAAAAAAATGTCAGAAGCAAAACTGTTTGCTCTCCTCTCCAGCAAAAGACATGGAATGTTTTTTAAGAGTTTTGTCAATATACTTCGAGGGGTGTCCTAGTTCCCCTGTCAGATTTGCCCTGTGCCAAATTGTTTAGTTATGAATACTTCGGTGATTAAAAAAAAAAAAAATAGTTCTACCAGAAGCTACCAAAACAGGGGCAGAATTCTCCCAACTCAGAATGTTTGTTTTAGAAACAGAATTGCGAATTTGTCAGAGTTGCTTCAACAATGGTATGTGTATTTAGGATTTATTTAACCTTCAAATTTAAAAGATCATTTCAGTACGAATAATATACGTGCTACAGTAGGTATATTCTCTTGCTTTTATTTTGTTTGTTATGAATTCGTCATTATTTCAAGTTCATTCTTATAAAAGCCAATACATTATAATTTAATTTATTATCCCTAATCTGTGTAATTCAGGGACCTACCTGATTACGCCAAGGTCTGATGCTCGTTGTAATCTTAGCTCTGCGTAATATACACGAGGACTGTTGAGTTTAACCTGTTGTTTTCTCAGTTATTTAATTCCCTTCTCCTCTTTTTGCTTTGACAATCAGATGGCTGTTTTTTCGGTGTATAATGCGATAGTAATTGTTTAAGTGAGGTCTTGGCATTCAGCAACCAGTGAGTTACCCACATTTGATCTGAACGGTAAAATGTTATAGAAAACGACGTACGTGAAGGGTTTACTATCAAAATGAAGGACGGGGCCATCACACGTTATTTCTAACTTTGTGGATTTTCGTTTAACACTAGTGGAAAGGGAAATAATACGTCCGGAGACTTAATTTTTTTTTTTTTTTAAACCGCAATATTTGTTCATTTTTCAAGCAAATCAAAGGTGAATTTATTTTACGATTGAACCCTAAGAAAACTTATGTATAATAATATATATATATAATATATATATATATATATATATATATATATATATATATATATATATATATGTATATCAGTAGAGGGATCCACAGTAATATTCTTGTATATCCAGACGAAATATATTTGTGGAAATATTTACAAAGATTATAGCTTTTGCCCATACTGCTGTGGACTTAATCACTAACTAATATATATTTTATATACATATATATACATATATATACTATATATATATATATATATATATATATATATATATATACAGACAGAGAGGAGAGAGAGAGAGAGAGAGAGAGAGAGAGAGAGAGAGAGAGAGAGAGAATGTAGAAAAGTACAATGTAAGCTTTTCCTTCCCGCTGTAGAGTGAGGCTGTAATAATTATGATGTTAATGATACCCTGAGGGCAGAACAACTACTGCTTTTGCCGACGACTCACGAGTAAGAGAATTCTTTGTGATGTATTCTAGCCTTGTTATTACCACACACGGGCGCGCGCGCGGGCGGAGCATTTTACTCAGGTCTGGGTAATGGTTGGAATGGTTGGAAATTTTTTTTTTTTTACCAGGGATACATGAAAATGAAAATGCTACTTTTTTCTTTCTTTTTTTTTTTTTTTTTTTTTTTTTAGTGTCCTCGCGTTTCAAAACTTGCACCAGTATTCTTTCGTGGTATTTGGTGCTTGCAACTGAAACTGTACATGGTTATGTGCATGTTGAAGCTATATGTCTTTCCGGATAATTGATCGTCTGTTTGTTTACTTCATTATTCATAGAAATATATATTGACATTGCTTGTGTATGTTGTAGGTCGTAGATTTGTTAGCTCTGTCAGTGCGATTGTTCCGTTTCTTTGTCTTACGGATGAGAGAATTGGGTTATCTTGTGTTGCCCGCCCCCTTCTCTCTCTCTCTCTCTCTCTCTAGAATTGAGGCTTAGGAAGTCATATTCTAAACTGAATTAGAATGCTTTGTTTCCCTCCAGGACCAGTGTTTATTTTTTTTTTCTTCTATGTTCCTTTTCATTTTGATAATGAGGTTCTTCCGTGTTTCTGAGTTGCTTGTATCCCAGGTTATTTTCCTGTGCATGCTATTAGCATAATTACTTATTTTTCCTCCAAGTCTTTTAAGCAATACTTTGTGCTTTTCTTGCTCTCTTTCTTTTTATGTATATTTATTATATGCGCAAATGCTCCTTAGATGTAATCACATCATTGGGATATTTTTAAATGCAAGCTATATGTTGTTGTATATTAAACACAATTCAGAATCCCATACGCCTTGAGATTGTGTCAAAAGTTGTCAGCTTGGTTAAAAACCTATTGATTCTGATTCAGTCGGCTTCCAGAATATCAGTGTTATCTGTATCCTCCATCAAACAATAACTTAATGAAGTTTACTGTTACGGTTTCGAAATACTCCGTAGAGGGATAGGCCAGAACAGTGTAGAGTGAACTGCCCATATTGCAATTCAATATATATTCTTAAAAGCGTCATTAAACGTAAAACATGCAGTTCACCTGGTTCCAAGGGTTTTGGACTAGAAGGGGATTGTGAACCAAAGCGGTGAAAAACTTCCTAGCTCTTTAGAGACTTGATGCACAAAACACACTACACTTTTGTAAGTCTCGACGGGATATGTTTATGCATTTTTTAAATGTCATAAAAGTACGGAAGTCTTGAGTAAATTGTTTTGACTTTTTCCGACATTTATGAAGTCCTACTATCGAGAGCTATTTTCCTACCATTAAAAAAATCAGCTGGGGACTTCATTGACAAACGTTACTGTCAGGTTATGACGTTTATCTCAAGTACTAGTATTGCACAATCCCTGTTTTTTTTGTCATGCGGTTAGGTTAGATTAAGTTAGATTAGATATATATAGTTTCTTAAAGTAATTTGGGTTTGGGAAACATAATAAGATTATTTTCAAGAAAATTCAATCGTTAGTTTTTAAGATATGATGTCTCGCTTTTTTCAGGGAATCCGGTACTCGGCTACATCTATAACGGGATCTATTGCACCAGCTCCATTTTTTTTTTTTACCATACCCCTAGGTTAGATCAATTTACAGATGGGAAAATATTGGTAATTTTGGTGCGGGAAACTTATTGAGATTACTTTCAAGGAGATTCTATGGTTAGTTTTGTAAGATATGGCGACCCGCTTTCAGGGAATGTCTGGTACTCTGACAAAGTTCGGGAATATGCAGACGGGACATTGTAGGTTTGCCCATAAGTCTACGATGACATTTAATGTATCGTCTGATATAAAACGGAAGGAGTGACGAAATTATATCATCCTAATTGCGTGGACTCGAGGATATCTGATTTAAAGTTTGTCGGATCCGAGTCATTTCCGGCGGCTGCTTGTATCCCGGCTAGATTTCTCATTAAAGTTTAGTAAGGGGTTCAACTGCTTGCTAGAGCGGGTCATACCCACAGAGAAATAGATTGGCATTATATATACATATATATATATGTATATATATATATATTTATATATATATATATATATATATATATATATATATATATATGTATATATTCTAATATATATTTATATATTATATATATATGGTAAATAAAGTTTGCACGAAGGAAAAAAATGAAAAAAAAAACGAGTTAGCCGGAGTATCTTTCGGTCCTATTCGGACCCTTTACTTCGTGGCAAAAAAAATTTAATTTATACATAGCATCACGTTTTTATATACTTTTTTTTTTTTTTTTTTTTTTCGTGATCAGTTATTTTCATATATATGTGTATGTATGTATCTAGTATATTTAGCAGCTTAGCACCGTAATGAGATGTATGCAAGGTACCTCTTTCATCGTACATTACATTAATTAATAATAATAAAATGCATATATCATTCATCTCATTAATTACTCAACTCATTTTCATTGCTATAATCTCTCTTAACCAACAGCTTAAATTTGTTTACTTTTGCTCGTTTTGCCTCCAAGAGCTTTAAGTAAGGAGTTGTCATTGATATTGGATAATTTGACGAGCATGATGACATATAACGCTCAGACCGGTAATTACCTTTTTTTTGCTGTGTAATATTGAAAATATAATTAGAACAGTGACATCCTCGTGCCGGTGTATGGCATAGGTCTGGGTTCAGTTTTTCACCGCCACACCCACCCTGTCCTCTCTCTCTCTCTCTCTCTTATGTCTAAAATATTTTAAATATATTCACATCCTTTTGAGAGTGTAAGACACTGGTCTGGGTTAAAACGTCCTAACCTCACCCCCCCCCCCCCTTCACGCCCCCTCCCCCCACCCTCCCTCCTCTCTCGTCTCTCTCTTCTCTCTCTCGTCTCTCTCTCAAATCTCTTGTCCTAAAATATTTTAAATTATTCACATCCTTTTGAGAGTGTAACGACACAGGTCTGGGTTTAAAAACGTCTACCTTCAACTCCAGTACCCCTCTCTCCTCTCTCTCTCTCTCTCCATCTCTCTCTCTCTCTCTCTCTCTCTCTTCTCTCTCTCTCTCTCCCGTTGCGCAATGTAGTATCTAAAATATAATAACCATTACGATGACCCAATCTGTGCAGGTGTAAGGCCACAGGTCTGGGTTAAACTTTCACCTCCACCCACTAATCTCTCTCTCTCTCTCTCTCTCTCTCTCTCTCTCTCTCTCTCTCTCTCTCTTTACATTCCAGAGGAATTTCCTCAGTGAGACACTTCAGCCGTCTTGAGGGATCTCTGATAATGACCAGTGAAGCTCGCCCAAGCGTTCCTAATTTAAATTTTAATTTTAATTTATTTAATATTTTATATTATATATATATATATAATATATATATATATATATATATATATATATTATATATATATATAAACTTAATGAGCTTAAGGGAACCTCTCCCTCATCCATTATTGCGCTGATCGAGTTATATCAGGTCCTTTTCGTTAACGTGAGAACTGGGTATACTGTTGACCGTCATCTTTATTTATTGTAATTTACTCCTGATATTTATTTTTTTTATTCTCTTAGCTTGGGAAATTTATCAAAATTGTTGATAATTATACAAGTCTGAGAATTTATTCAAAGGAATCTGTGAATATGCTTATGTTTTTGTTGTAACTGAAATCGTATATTTTTACCATTTAGCTTTTATAATTGTGCATTTACGTGTATAAATAGAACCGTGAATAGAAATTGTAAATATATACAGATTCCTTCATATATCGTCATGGGGAGGAGAGAGAGAGAGAGAGAGAGAGAGAGAGAGAGAGAGGAGGGTGGTTTAATTCCTCTTTTGACCGACTTGTAGTAATCCTTGTTGGTTTTCTTTTATGGAAAGGCTCTCAACATTTGCCAGCACTGCACAAAGCAGCTGAAGTCCTCTTAGAAGCTTTTTACTGCTGGGGATATGAAGACGTTATGCCGGGTTTTATCTGCCATCTCCAACCTGATGTCGGTCTTCTTATAGCTACGCCTTCCACGCTTCCTGGATAAGTAGGCGAACTCTCTCTCTCTCTCTCCTCTCTCTCTCTCTCTTTTGTGAGTGTGGGTGCTAATATACGATGGGTACATATCTTACACCTTTTGGTGTAAGTACTTTTTTCGTGCGTCACTAAAGATTATTATTATTATTATTATTATTATTATTATTATTATTATTATTATTATTATATCTCTGGATAGGTACTTTTTTTTTCCAACTCCTTCCACCTTGACCCCCTGGATAAATTTTTCGTAAGTTCTTCAGGATGTATATTTTTTTTGTATTTGCTCTCTTTAAGATAATCACACATTTTTCATAGTTTTTTACTTTTGGATTCCTATTTATTACGAACGCCTCTCTTGTCATAATAACACTGATGAACAGATATTTTAAAGCGTACAACTGTGTCTTGACTTGAGTATTTTTGTTACTGCTGTGCCGGTTGCAGCTGTAGTTATGATTATTACCGTTATATCATTTATTCCATAGCCGCTAGTGGTTACGGCTCCCTATTTCACCTATGTACTAAAGGAATGACTCTCTCTCTCTCTCTCTCTCTCTCTCTCTCTCTCTCTCTCTCTGCGTATGTATTTATTCCATAGCCGCTAGTGGTTACGGCTACTTATTTTCCCTTATTACTAAAGGAATAACTCTCTCTCTCTCTCTCTCTCTCTCTCTCTCTCTCTCCTCTCTCTCTCTCTCTCTTACCGCGTATGTTCCGAAATTATATGTGTTCATGAACACAAAACCTAATTCCTGATCCTAGTCTCAGTCCTGCAATTATTCTTTTACTATATTTATTGGGAAAAGCAATTCTCTCATCACGAGCGAAGCGAAGGCATTACTGGAAACGGGCTCATTTCTGGCGACCCGGCCTGGCTCCAACGCTGTACAAATGCTAATATCTCCAAAAGTATTGAAGATAAAAGAAAAATTCTTTCGGCAGGTAAAACCTTACGTCTTTAAATTTCATCCCATATTAGATTAATTTTTAAAATATATATTCACATTTAAATTCATGTTTTAATTATTGCAATATAAAAATTTCAAAATTGATGATTTTAGGACCAAATTCGATCGTTTTCTCGAATACTAGGCTTAGTTAAACTATGTCATCTCACCTCCGATATGATTATTTCGCTTCGTATGGTTTGTCATAATACGAGCAGTTTGATGCTGGAAGACTATTTGAAATGCAAATAACGACAACGTTTATGTAGCACAGAGTTCCGAGATACCTTGTTATCCCATTGATGGTTTAACTTGAGTTATCGTCTTTAGGGCGCCCTACTGGTTTATTTATAGTACCAGTCTTCTAACAAGTGAAAATGCCCAAGTTCCGCTTCACTAGACGTGTAACGCAAAGAAATCTCGTTGCTATGAGATGGTGGAATGGAATGGATATGAAATTGAGGCCAAAGGTCGTGCACTAGGATCCATGAAGTGTCATTCAGCGCTCAATGGCCAATTGACAGGAAAAATACTTTAAAAGTTAACATATATGAGAATATATTAACTTGTAGCTATATATATATATATATGTGTGTGTGTGTGTGTGTGTGTGTGTGAATGTTTATATATATAGTAGAGTGAATTAGATATTAAAAGACATTTGTAGCTCGATGTATATACATATATACAATATATTTATATATATATATATATATATATATATAATATATATATATATATTATATATATATATATATTAAAACCAGTTTTGTGCCGAGCAACTCCTCTAGTAAGTGAATTGCTGACCATATGATCAGGGGCTTAGATCGCATCCTGTTTTCTCTCTTTCGTAGCCAGTCGTGTGTGCAAAAAGGCGTCTGCGGAGATTCCCTGGGAAATTTATTTTCGCCTTTTTTTTTTATTACGCAAAGGAATTATTTTCCTTTTCAGTGCCAATGAAGGGGGATACGGAAAAACTGTAATAAAAAGAATGGCAACGAGATATTTCCTTTTTTTTTTTCAGTGTCATTGTGTCATTATGTGATACCGATTCTTTGTGAGTGCGTCTAGCGATTTCCCTGCCTGATCGGTACAAGGACAAATTCTCTTATAACGAATGAGAGTAATACTGCGTCTCCAAGCCTCCCTCTCACTAGCGCCACTTTTCTCTCTCTCTCTCTCTCTCTCTCTCTCTCTCTCTCTCTCCCCGGTATCGTGTCCTTGTTGGAAGGGTGGGCTATGGGGCTGGAGGGGGAGATTGATATCGCGTGATATCTGGGTCTTTTAGGGTGTGAAATTGCTCTCTAAAAGAGGAGGGGGGGGCAGGTTGTTGTTCCCCTAGAACAGTGGTTTCCAAACTTCACCATACGAAGGACCCCAGATGAGTCCCAACCGAGGACACCAACCAATCAAAAGTTATCATTACCTTACTGGGATACCCAGTACAACGTGGTACATTTAATATTTGCATATTCTTGCACACAGTAAGTATAAGTAAATATATGAAACATATTCAGTATTTTTTTATTGATTTAAGTTCAATACAAAGTAAAATTCGTGAACACAGCCTCAATTTTTTTCTGGAGTGGAAAAAAACTAATTTTTTCACTGTCGCGAACCCACTAGGTCCTTCCCCTGGGATCCCCTTGGGCCTTCGTTTGGGATCCCCTAGGGCCTTCCCCTGGGACCCCCAGGGCCTTCTCCTGGGGGCCCCTAGGGCCTTCTCCTGGTGACCCCTAGGGCCTTCTCCTGGGACCCCCTAGGGCCTTCACCTGGGGACCCCAGGTTGGGAACCATTGCCCTAGAGTGTGAGTGCAGAAGGAATGTAAGTAATGGAGGTGCATGGGAAGCGCGGGAGAGAGAGAGAGAGAGAGAGAGAGAGATTACAGGGGCCTGAGGCCACGCACTTGGCAAGGTCAACTGGAGATACCTGCCCAAGTTGGTCGGGTAGGTCCTTGGTCTCTGAGACGTCGCTTTTGTTAGGACGTCCTCAGGGGATGGATTTTTCCTAGTTTATGGGTCCTGTCCGTATAGGCTAGACCTTAGTAATCACTTTTTTTTTTCTTTAAGAAAACTTACAATATGGATTTGTTTTATTCCATGAAAATACTGCAGCCAGAAGGTTTTTTTTCTTTTTTTGCTCTTCTTTTCTAGCATGCCTTCGGATAATTGTCATAACAGTTCTGGCAGTAAAAACGCTGATTGAATAACACCATTGCAGATTCCGTTTTGATTGCACTGATTGAGTTATCACTCTTTCCTTTCCACGAGAATTCTGTAATTGGGGTACTGCTACATTCTTGCGTGGGAAGATTCCGTTGTTGATTTAGTCACGAGATTTGAAGAGATCTTTTAGTCAGAATTGTCTAGTTAAAGCGAGAACGCAATTGCTTTACATTTCGTGTCAGTGCTTTCAGTCTTGGCCTGGATGTTATCAATGTATTTCCCTCTATATTTTTTTCCTGAAAAAAAAAAAAGAATTCCAAGCATCAACACACTTCTCCTATTAAGTACATTTGGTTGTTTGATTTGGAACATTTACCCGGCCTCTCCTCCTTATTACCTCTCCTACCCAATAGGCAACCTTTCCACCACCTCCCAGTTCGCAACATAAAAGCAAACAATACTTGCATGACCAGTTACAAAGCACGGACTGCTTGCATTTCATCCTCATTTTCCCAAGTGGGATTGTGGACTGGCTGTCTCCTATGGTAACAGTTCCTCTTTTTCTTTTCTTTTTTTCTTTTTTTGTGTGGGTGGGGGGGGGTGGGGTGGGGGGGGGAGCTCGCAAACCGGTGAGGGAGGTAACGGATATAATGATTTTTTCATTATTATCTCGTCCATCCCTTGCCTGGTTTCTAGAGAGGAAGGGTAAATGGCAATAGAATTTATTTGTGGAATAAAGCTTTAAAAGTCAGTGTGAATGACAACAGACTTATGCCACAATCTTGTGGCTCCATATTTATTGTCTACTATTATTATCATGGTTATTATTCAGAAGATGAACCCTTTTCATATGAAACAAGGCCACAGGAGCCATTGACTTTGTTGGTTTCAAAGAAGTAACAGAAGATAATAGATACAGAAAGAAGATATCAGTAATTAGTAAGAAAAAACAAATGAACAAATCAATAAATAAATAGATAAAGATGTAAGTAAATTATGAAATACAAGGAAACAAAAGGGCTTCACAGTCTAAATAAATAAAGCAGGGAACTAAGATGATTCCCTGAATGTACACAGTTTTGACGTTCACGCTTCCACGATAAACATAGAATTCCTTCTCTGTTCGTTCCCCTCTTTCGTTCGAATCCGTAATGTAATAAACATTTTTCCTTTTTTATTTCTAGCGTTTTCGATTACCTGGAAATGAAATTTAACGCAAAGCTTTGCCTTAAAATTCAGTTCCAGGTGAAAAACCAGCTTCTTTCCTTAGCAAAGGAAGGAAGCTGGCTTTTTTAGGTGCAATTCTTGAAAGTCTTCAACTGTTTACGTCCAATTTCTGAATGTATACCCTAAAAGGAAGTTGGTTTTAGAGACTAAACAACTAGAAAGCATTCCCTTTGCTCCTTGATTTATTGTATATTGCTACGATGTTTATAATCATCAGTATTTTGATTATGTGCCATTTTTATTTATTTCAAAAGCATTGTAATGAGCACCCATGTGCTCCTTTAAAGTTGCTCTCCACTTTTCCCGCCGTACCTCGATTTTTTGCGTAGGCCGAATAAATATTGTGAAAGAATCGATAGGCTTCACGATCAGGCCATGCTGAAATTGCATTTTTAATCTTGTTATATTTTTTATTTACGTTAAGGGCATTGAACTTAAAGTCTGTATTACAAATGTAAGCAGAATTAAAGATACCAATGAAGTGCCCATTGCTAAAGCATACTCAGTTTTTCCTTTTTCATCTTAAAGATTCATCTTTAACTTTTTTCATTTTTCTGTCCATTAGAGCACTTACAGCTTTGTATTCCAGATGCAGTTGGAATTGAAAAAAAAAACCATCGCCTCATTTTCTGTTCACAATTATTCCCTGAGATTCGTCAACAGTTTTTATTTTTATTTTTTTACCTCTTCGTAATTAGATTTTTTTCTCCTCTTCACCAGGGTCTTCCTGTGACAACCTTGTCCTTTACTTTGTCTTCTTCATCTTCTTTTTCTTCATCTTCTTCTTCTTCTGTCTTTACTCATGCCATCCGTACCCTTCGTCTCCAAATCGTTATCTCCATGACCCCATCCTTTTCCTTAATTGCGTTTTATCGTTTCTCTTTCCAACGTTTCCATCTTGCATTTCTCATCTCCCTTCTCTCTTCATTTTCCATTATCCTAAACATTCAAACTGATCTACTATCTTCTCCCTTTCTTTTTAGCCTGGACTTCTATCCCGGGCATAAGTGTCACATGTCTTTGTTCTCCCTTTTTCCTTGCTCTAGTAGGTGGTTAGTGCCGTCAGTGCACCTCTCGCGGTGCACTATATGTATGCCATAAGGTTCTTTTTTTCTATTCAGACCCTAACTGCAACCCGTTTCATTCCTCTTATTATACCTCCTTTCATATTCTATTTCTTCCATCTTACTTTCCACCTTCCACCTTATAACAATAGTTTTGACATTATTTTCAGTGCCCAATGACCCCATAGGTCCCAGTGGTTGACCTTTGGCCTAAATTCTTTATTCCAATTCCTGTCTGTATCACCAAAAACTCGCCACAAGCACCCTTTTCACTAACTCGCCTTCATCCATATCTGCACACACCCCCCCCCCTTCCCCAGAACGTTCCTTCCCCCGTCCACCAAAAGATACTCGGAAAGTAAACTCCCTTTCAACCCCCACCCCAAGCCCCTACCCGTAGCCCTCCTACCTTTCTGGCATCCTGAAATCTCACGTCTCCATCATCCTTATACCTTAAATCCTCCGACTCTCATATACCACCAGGGATGCGGTTTCCAATTTTTTTTTCTTTTCCTCCCAATTTGGTGGAAATCACCGGGTCCCAACTTGGCTAACTTGAATGTGATGAGGTCTGCCTCCGACACATCGCGCGAATCACTTGAGGGAGATTACATGAGGACATGATATACCCTTTCTCCCTTCTGGTCCTTCCTATTCGCCAGCTCATCGTTTATTATAAAAAAAAAAAAAAGCTACTGATGCGCGCGCGCGCAAACCGAACCACACACAAACACACACACACAGACACACAAACACGCACACACACCGATTACTTGTTCCGAAGGTTTTTGCATTGTAGAATACCCAATATATATTGGAAATTATTATTATTATATTAACTTATTACTCTCTCTCTCTCTCTCTCTCTCTCTCTCTCAGCAAGGATTGCTGTCTAGATGAGAATTTCCCCAAACGACAAAAGTCCTACGTATCCTCGGGTTAAAATCAAGGACACCCGAGTGTGAGGCGCAAAGGATACAGCCGCTCGTCTTTGGAAAATATCGTTTATCCTGCGGAGGATTTGTGCGTCATTGTTTTGTCCTTGATTGGGAGTAGGATATTCAACCGTCCGAATTCGTAAAGCTTTGTTATCGCGATTTGGCAGAAAATGTGTGGAGTTTCATGTCAACTTGACTAGAGGTGCGTTTGGTGACTGGCAACAGATCATTGCATTCTGGGACAGATAGAAATGTAATTTTTCAGGAAATGGATCCACTTTCGAGCGGATTGTTCATCCTTGGCGGTGGTGTTCAGTAGATTCACATCAACCGTGCATCTGATGTCCAGGCCAGTCCCTTACGACGCTCCTGATTGGCTGTTGATAAGCCAGTCACAGGGCTGGAATCTCTCAGTCTCTCCCGAGAGTTCACATAGGCAGGATATATGTTCCACTTCTCCTGAGGGATACGTTTTCTCTCAGGGGAGGTGTATGTCCTTCAGGAGAAGTGGAACATGCATCCTGCCTATGTGAACTCTCGAGAGGCTAAGAGTTTCCAGACCTGTAATTGGCTAATCAAAAGCCAATCAGGAGCGTCGTAAGGGGCTGGCCTAGAAATCATATGCACGGTTGATGTGAATCTACTATAGTAACATTTCCCAAAGTAACGTTTGTATTTGTTGGAAAATTTCATATATTTACCTTTGGATTTATTACAAATTTCGTCGCGTGTATGTGAATGTATGTTTTGAGTCACTCCATTGAGCGTCGCGAGAGGGTGGATGGAGTTGTTAGAAGGGGCTAGAGAGCTGTTATTCAGTCGATATCAATGTCAAATATACATTTAGTCTTCATTTGCAATCAGTCTGTTAACCCTGAATGCGCGTGATAGCTTATAACGATTGAAATATTGATTGGCATCGCTACCCCAGTAAGTTATGACCTCGACTCTTAAAGAATAACAGATTTCTTATTCTCAGTTTAAGACGCACTTTGCTAGTGTTGACAGTTCGTATGCATGACGTGAGAGGCTGCTTTTTTCTCGGAAGGTGGTTTAAATGTTATTGTTGCTGCTGTTGTTATGGCTAATATAATAATTTGTACGGAAGCTCTTGTTGTGATTCAGATTTTTAAAGTAGTCGGATACGTAATGTAATTAATGCAATTGCTTTCCATATCAGTTGCTTTCAATATGCTAATACCCTTGCTGCACACCCTCGGCAAAATATAAGTCGATAACAGATCTTTCCACTTTTCTTCACAGAAACTGCGAAAGTTACATATATATCAGTTTGGACTTTAGAAAAGGCTTCCGAGTGCAAAGACTATTCCCGGGTTTTGGGGAGGAAAATTATTGTTGGCTTTTAACCAAGTTTACACATAACGTCGACTTTTGTTTCGAAAGTCCCGACTTGTGAAAGCTTAATGATTTCAGCAGAGCTACGGTTTTAGAAAGGAGAGAGAGATGGGTCTTCCCTGGATAGACCTCGGTGAGATATGTGTCTATGAGTCTTTGCTATTTGTGTCTGTGTGTCTCCTTGCTTGCTGGATGCTGGTGTCTTAGTTGGTTTTGGCGTTTGTTATTTCTTCTTTTTCTTCTTATTACTTTTTTTCTATCACAGTCTTCCTATTCGATTGGGTGGTATTTATAATGTGGGGTTCCGGGTTGCATCCTGCCTCCTTAGGAGCCCTTTTTTTACTATGTGCACCGTTTCTAGGATCACACTCCCAGATGATCTGTGCCTGATCGTTTTCTATTGCTCCCTAAGGTTGGTGTTCGTACCACTCATCACTGCAAGGTAGTTGGTGTCTTGCACGGGCTCCAATGGAGGGCTTATGCCACTGAATCGTGCCTCTTTTAGTAGCGGTTTTGTGCAAGTGCCGGACATTCAATTGCTATGGGGTTTATGGTCTCGTTTTTCTTATAACACTTCCTGCATATGGGTGAGATGTTATTTCCATCTATCGTTCTTTAAACATATCTGGTTCTTAGGACCTGATCTTGTGCCGCTGTTAGCGTTCCTTCAGTTTCCTTCTTGAGTTCGTCCCTCTGTAGTCAGTTCTTTAGTCAGTCTCATGTACTGTCCGTGCATTGGTTTGTTTTGCCATTCCTCCGGTTTGTTTGTCATTCTCCGGTCTCTGTATATTTCTGGGTCTTCGTCTACTTTTATCAGTTCTTCTTCCCATGCAGTCCTTAGCATATCGTCTTCACTAGTTTTCAGATATTGCCCCAGTTCTCTGCTCTCGATGTTGACGCAGTCCTCTATGCTTAGTAGTCCTCTCCCTCCTTTCTTGGTGTGCATAGTCTGTCTGTATTTGCTCTTGGATGTATTGCTTTGTGTACAGTTGTGTTTCCTAGTTTTCTGGTCTATGCTGCGGAGTTCATCCTTCGTCCACTTCACACTACTCATGCCCTGTATCTGATTACTGGTACTCTCCATGTGTTTATGGCTTTCATCATATTTCCGGCGTTGAGTTTTGACTTGAGTATAGTAATTTATTATTATTATTTTTTTTTCTTTTTTCTTTTTTTGGTTTATCACAGTCCTCCAATTCGACTGGGTGGTATTTATAGTGTGGGGTTCCAGGTTGCATCCTGCCACCTTAGGAGTCCATCACTCTTCTTACTATGTGCGCCGTTTCTAGGATCACACTCTTCTGCATGAGTCCTGGAGCTACTTCAGCCTCTAGTTTCTCCAGATTCCTTTATTATTATTATTATTATTATTATTATTATTATTATTACACTTCCATAGAGAAATAAATATAAAATAAATGATTATTTCAAAAGATTACCGGTCTGTCAAGGTAATTAAATACATCATTATGGAAGGAGAGATATTTTTCATAAGAAAAGGCGAAATCTATTAAAGCCCAAAGGAGCTGGCCGAGACTCGTGGCCGTAGATTAATTACCGTCGGCCCCCTGACGATTACCTGACAAGTATCTAATGATTCAGCGGGATAAGAGAAATGATACGATGCCTCACTTGGGGTTGTGGGGGGGGGGCACTAGTAGCACGTGTACGTACATAGTGGTTTAGGTAGTGATTTTATATTTTTTTACATACAGATTATTAACCAGATGATGATTGGTATTTTGCTTAAGGTAACCGGTTTTTAACGTGCTTGGTGTAACGTAGTAAAGAAAAATATACGTGCCATATATACATGAATACACAGTTAACCTCCGAATTGTTTATATGTTTTAGCACGTGTGATTTCCGTGTGTATATACGTATATACATATGTATAAGATACGTGTATATTTGTGTATGTATGTATGTATATATATAATATATATGTGTGTGTGTGTGTGTGTGCGTGCGTGTAATAAGTGTGTACATTTTGAGTTATATCTGTTTTTCTTTTGATTATATTCATAATTTTGTCCCATTTTTGACGGACAAAATCTCTCTCTCTCTCTCTCTCTCTCTCTCTCTCTCTCTCTCTCTCTCTCTCTCTCTCTCTCTCTCTCTCTCTCTCTCTCTGAGTCTGCGTTCGATTCGATTAGCAAAAAAAAAAATGGCAGGACATTTAACCTTCGCTTGAAATAGAGTCGAGGTGTATTGTTGCTCATTGAAAGCCGAATTTTAATTAATTTTAATTAAAAATTCCCCGAACTCCGCAATATCTGCAAAGAGCGAAGACATTTCCTCTTGCGTTTATTTCTCATGTCCGTCTTATGAACATCCGTCTGTCTCTCTGTATATAACTATTGTCTATTTATGTGTCTAATTATCTGGTTATCTATCTTATCTTTATGACTGTCCAATTATCTGTCTAATTATCGGGTTATCTGTCTCTCTATATAACTGTCCATTTATGTGTCTAATTATCGTGTTATCTTTGTCTATAAAACTGTATTTATCTGTCATATTATTTGGCTATCTATATCTCTATTTAACTGTCTATTTATCTGACCAATTATCTTGTTTTCTATCTCTATATGACGGTCTATTCATGTCTAATTATCGGATTATTTATCTCTCCATATGACCGTCTGTCTATTTATCTGTCTAATTATCTGGTTTTCTACTCTCTAAATGACAGTTTGTTTATCTGTCTAATTATTGGGTTAGCTGTCTTTATATAACTACCTATTTATCTGTCTAATTATCCGTTTTCTATGTCTGTATATCTCTGTGTATGTCTAAATTATCCGTTTATCAATCTACGATTGTTTATTTCTTCCTCTGTTTATTTTATCCCTGTATGTTCATCTGTTTAGTTATCCGTCTAATTATCCGTATATCTCTGTATGTTTATCTGTCCATCCGTGTCTATATATTTCTGTTTATCTAATTATCCTCTTATCTGCCCATATATCTGTCCATATTTTTTGTCCCTGTCTGTTTATCAATTTGTATATCTATATGTCTTTTTATCTAAATATCCGTTTATTTATCTGTTTGTATACTTATCTATCTAGATATTTGTGTATCTTTCTCTTTATCTATCTATCTATCGATCTATATATATATATATATATATATATATATATATGTATGTGTGTGTATATATACTATAAATACATATATATATCGTAGTTTATTTGTGTCTAATTATCATTTTATCTGTCTGCCTGTCTATGCATATCAGAGTCTGTCTTATTATCCGTTTATCTATCTCTCTAACTCTCTATGTATATCTAGCTCTCTATCTGTATGTATGTCTGTGTGTTTGTCCATCTACTTTCAAGAATCGAGTCTAAGTGTATGTGTGAGAAAAAGTTTTTTGTTCGTTTTTTTTACCCGTATGTGCTTTTATAACGTCAATAACAAAGGCATTAACCATTCCTGAGACATTGTATTTTCTGACAGAATTGTGGACTCAAATCTCTTAATATTTTATCATTATTATTGTTTTTGTTTTTCGATTACTCGGGGAGTAAGCCTGCAAACTACTTTCTTGTTTTTGTTGTTGTTGTTGTTATTATTGTTCTTGTTGGAGGGGTAGGAAAGGTCTATGGGAAAGCCTACAAAGGTCTGAAAAAGTTTTTTCCTCGACGAGTTGAAGATACAGGAATTTTAGGGTAGGATATTTATGATTTCTTTATTAGAATGAAAACGTAAAAAGATAAACAGTGTGCATGTTAAATAGTACAGATAAGTTATTACTAATAAAATATAGTGTATTTATTTTAATTTTCGTGTGTGAAACAAGGATCTATTTGACCGTAGATTTTACTGTGTTTCAATTCACGCTAAAAGTTAGGAATATAATGTTTACGACTGATGCGTGAGGGGAAAATCTTGCACGCGTCCCGCGTGAGCTGGAGGTCGGATCACACCTTGTCATTTTTATCCATAATGAACATGCTTGTATAGGAGGAACCTTATGCCACCTTAGATTACAAAACAATGTCTTCAGAAAAGGATGCTTGTATCAGAAAAAAGAAAACTTGGGAATTGGGAGAACACGAAAGAAAGAAATCACACGACAGGAGATACTTAGGAAGAGAAAGGCGACTAATAATGTGTTGGAGGAAGGATTCAGAGGTTGAAATGATGGGGAAGAGGGGGAGGTGGATTTTTGTGGTAAGGGGCTTTGCGGGTGGTGGGGGGGTTGGAAGTGGGGGGTGTTGAAGCTGATTACAGGTGATAAAGGCAGTGTTCTTTGGTGGTGGTGATGAAGGCCGTGTTTTCTTTTTTCTTTTTCTTTTTTCTTTTTTTTTCTTTTGGGGGGAGGTGGATAGGTTGGTGTTAGGGGGCGGGGGCATGTGTGGTTTTAGGGGAGAGGGGTATCATCCGCTTCACCAGGAGAAAATCAATAATGCCTTCGATTTTACCCCAGGTTTTTGTTGGTCGTCTGAGCTGACAACAATATTTCCCCAGTTTTAATGATTTTTCGTCTTCCTGTTGTAATTTTCAGTATTATTATTTTTTTCATTACAATTAAATCACACTAGTGTGACAGGAAAACAAAATTGCAGAAATAGGATGAAGGATACGCAACTACATTATACATAGTAAATGCCATACTCCCTACCTCAGAGGGAAAATTAGATTGATAAAAACTATAACAAATCATTTTTAACTGTGTTCCAGTTTTGAAATAAGGAGAGTAGTTCCCAGCCATTAACGTTGTTAAAGAAATGAAGAATCTTTTTCTTTTCTTTGATAACATCTCTCATTTCATTTCAGTATAGTCATTTGTATTATTACCCGTGGCATCAATATCAATTCTTTTGAGCTTATACAGCTCGTTCAGTGCATTTCTAGTTTTATATACAGAGATGATAACATTTGATTATGGTCAGTTCATGGATGGGTGACGGCCTTGAACGCAAGCCACCTTTGACATATAGCCTTCGCTACGTTGCCATTTGTGTTGGCTCCAGGTTTCAGACTTTCATTTTACAGCAAATTTTTTGCGAGAAGTTTGTTAATTCCATCGCCGAATCCGGAGCTTGGTCTTCAGGACCAAAATTTCATAATCAATCAATCAATCAAACAATTCTATCTCCGACCCACTACAGTCGACTATAGTAGACTCACATCAACCGTGCATCTGGTATTAGGCCAGTCCCTTACGACGCTCCTGATTGGCAGTTGATAAGCCAATCACAGGGCTGGAAACTCTGTCTCTCGAGAGTATTCACATAGGCAGGATGTATGTTCCACTTCTCCTGAGGGATACGTCTTTCAGAAGTATCCCTCAGGAGAAGTGGAACTCTCGGGAGAGACTGCGAGTTTCCAGCCCTCTGATTGGCTTATCAACAGCCAATCAGGAGCGTCGTAAGGGACTAGCCTAGACATCAGATGCAACGGTTGAAGTGAATCTACTATGGTCACCAGGTACCTAATTAAAGAGAATTACAGTGTCGTTTTCTTGAGATGGGTCCGACTGTTTCACTCTACGGCCGCGACTAAACTCGGTTCCGACTCGTGGCAAGACGAGCTTAATACCACTTGACCACAAGTGGCACCGTCATTGATCAGCATCACTTGACTCGTTAATTTGGAGTACGCCTTTGATCCTCCTCGGGCAGACCAAAATGAACAAAAAGTCCTGCAAAAGGAACTGAGGAGCAAAGGCATCTCTAATTACGGACGTCCTTGATATCCTGTCGTGATCGTTGTTTGTTGACCCTGTAACCAGATATACATATAATGAGTCGTTTCTGTTCGCCCTTTGTCTAAGCTTCGTCTGTTGGTGTTGTTGGGTTCTGGTTTTTAAGTTCTTGTTATAATTAGTACTCTCATTACTGCATATATATTAGTAGCATCAGTTTTCTTATTTGTCTCATTATTATTATTATTATTATTGTTATTATTATTATTATTATTATTATTATTATTGTTATTATTATTATTATTATTATTATGGTCTGTCACAGTAATCCTATTCGACTAGGTTGTTTTCTTTTATTTTTTATTTTTTTGTGTGTGGGGTTCCGGGTTGTATCCTGCCTCCTTAGGAGGAGTCCATCACTTTCTTCACTGTGTGCTGTTTCTAGGAGCACACTCTTCTGCATGAGCCCTGGAGCTACTTCGGCATAGTTTTTCCAGGTTCCTTTTATTATTATTTATTATTAATTATTCTTATTCTTATTATTATTATTATTATTATTATATTATTATTGAAAGAAATATCCACAGTAGTGTAAGTGTAAATTTATATTACTTAAATAAATAATACGAGAGCTTTCGAGAACCTACTTGATTCCCCTTCTAAATTATTATTATTATTATTTTTTTTTTTTATTGTTGTTGTTGTTGTTGTTGTTGTTATTGTTCAGTTCCTCCTTCCGGCACTTGTGTCCAGTGATTAAAGTTACTTTGACTCGAACAAAAAAAAAATTTTGTTTTTTGTTTTTTGTTTGTTTGTTTGTACAACAGTTGACGAAAGGAAAGTACATGTTGATCTTTTGCTGCTTCCAAACAAAGGAAGTCTTTCCAGCCGAAGAAACGTTCCACAAAAATAGCTGCCACTCGCCGTTAATCGGTTGACGGAAATTTGATTGGTCGCCTGGAAAATGTTTTGAACGAAACGTTTCCATGCGCAGGTTTCTCCCACGGAATTGAGGAAACTGTGACCTCCAAAACATTCCGACCTTGAAGTGTTTGGGGTAAGCTTGGTTTTGGAGAGAGAGAGAGAGAGAGAGAGAGAGAGAGAGAGAGAGAGAGAGAGAGAAATTGGAAGGTGGGAGGCCAGTTTGAATGATCAGCTACTTTGTGGAGAGAGAAAGAGCGAGAGTGGAAGGTGGGAACCCAGGTTGAATGATCAAGTACTTTGTGTGGAGAGAGAGAGAGAGAGAGAGAGAGAGAGTGGAAGGTGGGACTCCAGGTTGAATAATCAAGTACTTTGTGGTAAGAGCGAGAGAGAGAGAGTGTGGAAGGTGGGAGTCCAGGGTGAATAATCAAGTACTTTGTGGGGACAGAGAGAGAGAGAGAGAGAGAGAGAGAGAGAGAGAGCCAGGTTGAATGATCAAGTACTTAGCGTGTCGGTGTTGACACTTAGTCGATTGCGCTTAATTTAGGAGACACTGTTAGGTATCCGCCTGGAACCTTCTTATCTTCGCCGTGTAATTGGATCTCGGTCGTGGTGTGCCTTAATTTAATCTGTATTAATCCCTTTTAATATTGTTATTGCTATTATTGATTTCGGTGTTTTACGTTGCTTCAATTATATCGTAAACTTCATAAATCACCCCGATGTAAACATACGGCTCAGAATTCTAGCGTTGAAAACATATCTCACAGAATCCTGCATGAATCCTAGCATTGGAAACTTATGGCTCAGAATCCTACATGGAACCTTTCCTTGAAAAGATATGTCTCAGAATCCTACATGGGTCATAGCACTGAAAACATACCTCTCAGAATCCTACAAGGATCCTAGCGTCGAAAACATACCTCTCAGAATTCTGTGTGGATCTAAGCGTTGAATACATACGTCTCAGAATTCTGTATGGATCCTAGCATTGAAAACGTACCCCACAGAATCCTACATGGATCTTAGCGTTGAAAACATACCTCTCAGAATCAAACGTGGATGTAAACGTTGAAAATATGTCTCAGAATCTTATAAAGAAACTAGCGTTGAAACCACATCTCAGAATCCTACATGGCTCCCAGCGTTGAAAATATACGTCTGAGAATCCTACATGGATCCTAGCGTTTAAAACACATTTCAGAATCCTACATGGATCTTAGCATTAAAAACATACATCTCAGAATCCTACATGGATCCTAACGTTGAAAACATACGTCTCAGAATCCTACTTGGCTCCCAGTGTTGAAAATATACGTCTCAGAACCCTGTATGGATGGATCCTAACGTTGAAAACACACCTCAGAATACTACATGGCTCCTTGTGTTGAAAATATACTTCTCAGAATCCTACCTGGCTCTTAGCGTTGAAAACAAACCTCAGAATCTTACCTGGCTTGTAGCGTTTAAAACACATTTCAGAATCCTACATGGATCTTAGCATTGAAAACACATCACAGAATCCTAAATGGCTCCTAGCGTTGAAAGGATGTTGTTCGATAAAGTGCATTAGGGAAAATCCCCAACATGCAGGTGGCGGCGTGTAAGATGCCGGGAATGTCAAGGGCGGATTAGACGTCGCCGGGCTTTTCTCTTTTTCTTGTACTAGGCGTTTCTGTTATGTGAAACGTGACGTTAGAAGAGAAAGACAACTTATTTAATATCTGTTAAGATGAATTGTAATATCAAGTTTTTATATAGTTCTTTTATTTATTATTTTTTTTTTTTGCGTCTTCCTTTATGTCAACGTCAGTGGGAGAGGGCAATGATGTAGGAACCCAAGGTTAACTGCAGAATTATTAATGTTGTCGAATTATGATAAATTTTGTAAGAAGAAACAATTGTGTGTGTTTACAGTGCTTGAAATATAAAGATTGTATATGTGTGTGTGTGTTTTATACATATTGTATATATATATATATATATATATATATATATATATATATATATATATATACGTATATATATATATAATATATATATATATATAATATATATATATATATGTAATATAAAGTATGCTCTTTCCAGTGTATTAAGTAGATTGAATTTAATTTTGAATTTAATTTTGTATTTGCAAACATACTTTCTCGTATGTTTGCAAATGTTCTATCAATTATGTTTTGTATTATATATATATATATATATATATTATATATATATATATATAATATATATGATATATATATTATATGTGTGTGTGTGTGTATTGCGTGCATTGCGTTTATGAATAATGTTTCATAGTTTTTTTCCATGAATAATTTTTGCATTTAAATTCGCATGCAAATATTTGAAATTAATGGAATTGACTGAGAATGATGCGAATTTTTGAAGCGTTTATGAATCGCATTCGCTCCAAACTTTGCCCTGAAATCGTCATTTGCATAGAGAATGGCCCAAATGAAATCGTAAACAGTGATAATGGATTCCCATTTAATTTTAGCTTTCTGCAACAATTTATGTACGTGGGAGTCAATGATGCCCGCGTTTCAGTAGTCAACTCGACCGTCAGCGGATCAGTTAGTCAACAATTTTTCACAAGTGAGATAATTCGCTTGAGTGATGAAGCTACGCGACAAATAAGGCTGTGCTTTTATTTTGCAGGCAGCTGCTTTGGTTTTGCAGTCACAAACAATGTTTGGTGACTGCAGTCTCGAGAGTCATCCAGCTTGGTTCCCTCCTCTCTCTGTCTTTCTCCTTCAAAAAAAAATCATTTTAACATTTACGTGGAATTTGTTTTTATCAGTTTTATTCAAATGGTCGGTCCACAAATGCGCACCCTTGCCAGTCTTGGTACCTTTAACCCTGAAGAAATGAGTTAATAACGGGCTCTTGGGGTTGTCTGGTTTAGACACAGAGCTGAAGTTCGAAGGTTACTGTTTATTTTTTTTTTATTATTTGATTACACTGGAAAGAAAAATGAACTTGATTCGGCAACCTGTCATTTATACCTCATAAAGTTTGTCTGAACAGATAGACAAACAGTCCCAGGCCAAGTTTTTATATGAAATTTTCCAGATCCTGGATACTGTGTCAAGAAATGTAATATATATCTGTACAGTGGTGGAGTTGTATTTCCAGATTAAGTAAGCTTTCTGTTCTGAGGTTTGTAATATCTCTCTTGCAATTCGGCCATAATGTATTTATCGTATTTCACGCCTAACTTTTATCTATATGTTTGTTTTTAATGTATTTTCACCTAATTTTATTGTTTTCTCTTGTCACATGGAATTCTCTTCTGCTCCAACGCATTTTGAAAAGTTAATAAAGTTTCCAGATTGTTCTTTATATAACCTATGGAGCTTATGAATGATGGTAATTCATCAACATTTCCTAGACTACTAAACAAATGAATTTAAAAGAATATTATCATTGCCCGCTGGCAATTCCATAAAATAATAGCATTATCGTCAATGCTGATATTATTATTATTATTATTATTATTATTATTATTATTATTATTATTATTATTATTATTATTATTATTATTGGCAGTAGTAGTAGCAAACACTTATTTCTAAATTAAAAATGTGTCAAAGAATGTAATGAATATTAAGAAAAAACTTCCTAGAATATTGAAAGCCTTAGATAGGGCAAGTAAAAATTCCTGTTCCACCTCGGGTAAGAAATTAGGCTTTTCGTTTCATAAGCATCCTTGTTCGTGCCAACACCTTGACCCACACCTTTCCTTTACCACTCTTCCTCCTTCTACTTCTCCTCCTCCTCCTCCTCCCCTCATCTCTTTTTAATAGCAGTGCGGTGGACGGCAGGAGTCATCGAAGATGTACTCCTTTAAGTTTTGCTGGTTCCCTGAGAGCCACGCCCCTCCAGGCCTAGGACGACTTAGGAGATAAAGAACCCAGTGTGGATATCCTTTCTTTGCCTTAGCTCTGGTTTGCCTTATATTTGGATCACACCCAGTAGGAGTAAACCATGAGTTTTTCCTGTTCTTATGATTAGCATTTATACCGTAGAAGAAAAACACTGGTGACTCAATTGCAGGGTCCGTGATTTGGCTGCGGCCTTGTGCTCATCAGTCGACTCGGTTCTGAATGAGTCTCAGTGTCAGCTAGGGTCAGTATGAAAGCACAAAGCCAGCAACCTCATCCTAAGAGACTTTTATGAGAACCAGTAGAAGCACTGACGTACGTCTCCATAAGGGAAAATGCATATAGTGAACTATATATATGTAGGTCAAAGAAGATGGCATACATTTTATATATATATATATATATATATATAATATATATATTATATATATATACATACATATTTAATGTGTGTATATGTATGTATGTAAGTATGTCTTCTTTGGCCTACATTTCTTCCAATACATTTCATCCTTTCACACAAACTTATTCTTCCAGCAGCTTTTGTTCTAGAACAGATTTATCTTTCCGGCTCAAAATATCCAGTGAAAGTTCTCACGAATGGATATTGAACATAGACAGGGGTCCTCTCTCTCTCTCTCTCTCTCTCCTCTCTCTCTCTCTCTCTCTCTCTCTCTCTTCTAAAGGTGACAAACCGTTTCGCTTTCATCAACCTAGCCTGGCATTTTTGCACCGGGTCTGTTTTACGGATGGCTTTGTAAATATTTGTTCCCTCGCTTTCTCATTTAAGGTCACTAGATTTTGATCTGTTCTGTATTTTCCGAAATCCAATATGACTTCTACTAACTGTATATTTACATTTGTATAAGTAGCAATACTTATGTTGTTGTTTTTGTAAACTTTAATGAGTTGCCTAGGGCAGTAAACGCGTTTGTTTCCGAAATTAACGAGACAGATCACCCGACCAACCGAGCTTGTCACCTGTTAATGATTAATAATTCTGGTGAATGGATATAATATGACAAAGCTTTGTGACCTTCTAAAGTGACTTTGTTATGGGACTTGCATCTTCATCTTTGCGAGTCCAGTGTGAATGGTAAAAGGTTGCAGAGTGAGGTCGTGTATAGATAAAGTGCTTCAGTCCATATCACCTTTGCATAAATTAGGGTCGTGTATAATTTTGAATATCTATCAGCATAAGGTGTGGTAAATAAATAAAGATAATATATATATTAATATATATATATATATATATATATATTTGTAGTATGTATGTATGTATGTATATGTGTATGTATGTATGTATGTATGTATGTATGTATATGTATAGATATGGATATAGATAGATACGTAGATAGGTATAGGCATACTTTCCAGATTTGAATCACCGCATGATCTGTAATGGAAGCATATTGGCCCTTGAAAAATTCATTAGTGCTGTCCCCATTTTCAATACATTACCTTTCCCTAATTTTGATCAACTTATAGCGCGTGCAGTCATCTGTGATTAATGAACAGTGTTTTATATATATTTATTTTTAATCATATCTCGGGTAATTTTCGCTAGGCACAAACTCTCTCTCTCTCTCTCTCTCTCTCTCTCTCTCTCTCTCTCTCTCTCTCTCTCTGGTTTTGCGACCACTTCCTCTCTCACTTTTTGTGTGACTTCTGACTTCCCTCTCTAATCACAGTATTTGTGCTCGCTCTCTCTCTCTCATCTCTCTCTCTCTCTCTCTCTCTATCCTCTCTCTCTCCTCTCTCTATCTGGTTTTGCGACCACTTCCTCTCTTCATTTTTGTGTGACTTCTGACTTCCTCTCTAATCACAGTATTTGTGCTCGCTCTCTCTCTCTCTCTCTCTCTCTCTCTCTCTCTCTCTCTCTCTCTCTCTCTCTCTGCGACACCGTGGCACTCTCACTTTCTGCCACCTAGGGATATGACCCAATTATAAGAGCAAATCGATGGAGGCCCATCGCCGTGCGTTAATGGAAGCTGAATTTTGGACCACTGCAATGGGGTCGGTTTCCACTGATGGATCTTAATTGCAGTGTGCATTTTCTCCTCCGTTAATCTCCTTGCTTGATTCATGGGAACACTCGACCTCAGGGACTTATTCATCGGGATCTCTCGCTCTGGCGTTGCTTTAGTTCTTTCGGGGAATGTTTACTTATCGTTTTGTGTATTTATTTAGAATTATTTTGCTTAGTCATTCGTCTCTCTCTCTCTCTCTCTCTCTCTCTCTCTCTCTCTCTCTCTCTCTCTCTCTCTCTCTCTCTCTCTCCTCACAATATATGTATTAAAAACAAGGCAGTGTTAAACTTCCAGATTTTTTTTTTACAGCACATCCGTCATCAACATTTCACTTCTATAAAGGAGAGTTAGTTCAAAGGCTTCATTCATCCTAAAAATTTTTAAGTCCAGTCACCCATTTTTTCTCACTTGTTGATCATCAAGTTTATCTCCTTAAGATTTTGCCGTCTCTTTTGTTACTGCATATCTTCAGACATTTTTCTTCTATCTGCTTTGATCATTCTTGTATTAAAATGGTTGAATGAGGCTTTTTTAACATATTTATCTTGGAGTATAGACTATGCTATTAAAAATGTCTTTTTCGTAAATCTCTCTCTCTCTCTCTCTCTCTCTCTCTCTCTCTCTCTCTCTCTCTCTCTCTCTCTCTCTCTCTCTGTTCTTTAGACATGGAATATTTCCGTTCGTTTGAAGTATATATTTTTCTCTTAAATCCAGTGTGTATGTTGATAGTTTTTATGGGAAAGAACGTATATGCTCTCTCTCTCTCTCTCTCTCTCTCTCTCTCTCTCTCTCTCTCTCTCTCTCTCTCTCTCTCTCTGCCAAGCACCCCTTCCCTCGAACTCCCACTGGGACCTCATCAAACAGTTTTAATATTGAAATCCACTTTCAAGCTCCTCTCTCTCTCTCTCTCTCTCTCTCTCTCTCTCTCTCTCTCTCTCTCTGTGCCGTCGATTTGATGGCGGCCTAAAATGCAAATCCGACAAAATTTCATAACTGAAAAATTTCTTATTAAGTCGATGTTGTTACGGGTGGTTGGTTTTGTTGTTTCTTGGGCTCTTGTCGATGTGTTTTGTTGTGGTTGTCGTAATTGCTGTGTTTTTTATGCTGTTATTAAATATATTCTTATAATGGTTTTCCAATGTAATAACCGCGATAGTGTTTTGAACACAATCTTTGTTTCTCAATAGTATGGTAATGTTGTTAGAAATTGATTCTCTCTCTCTCTCTCTCTCTCTCTCTCTCTCTCTCTCTCTCTCTCTCTCTCTCTCTCTCTCTCTCTCTCCAGTTTTTTTTAGTATGTTCGCATTAGACGTGATGTTTTTGCTTTTTATTTTTCTGGAACTTATCAGCGGTTAGAATCTGCCACGATTCTTATTGACTTATTTCCAATGTTGTGTTTATTACGTACTATTTTATATTGTGGCGAATTTTACCATGTTTGTTTGCCATTTCCGGGAGGGGTTGCTAAGCATGATTACAGTCTTCTATTTTGATTGTGTTTTGCAGTTCTGTGTTAATATGACAGACAATCCTCTGAGGTAAATGTTAGCCATCTTACCTGTGTAATTCCGGTAAATCCGTCTAATCTGATGTAATTGATTCTTATTAGAAAGATAAAGCTTAATTGTAGCTATTTCCGATAGCAATCGAATGGGTCTGAAGAAACAGAGATTTTGGATGAACTTGCTTTCAGCCATGTTTGAGTAGTAATGACAAGATAGGAGACAGTCATATGACAGTCAGTCTTTGTACCTCGTTCCACTGAAGTCTCCCCCCAACCCCCACCACCACCTTGTCCAAGGGGAAGTTAACGGACGAGGTGAGCGGCACGCGGAGATGGACAGTCTCCTTTCATGCACGTATGTATGCAGTACATTTGCATCACAAAGACTGACTGTCATATCAACTTGTCATTACACCGCAAACATGGTTGAACATATGTTCAGTCAAAATTATTGTTTTTGTTGTTATTACTTGTACGTATTTCAAGTGACATTCGTTTGAGAAACTGAATTTACAGTAACTTACAAGAGCATCACTTTAAGATGCGAATTTTTCATTGAGAATAGAATAATAAATATTGTATTTCTGTACGTCCTGCTCAGAGAATTTCAAAAATGTTTCAGATATTGCCTCGTCTTTTCATCCTCCATAAAAATATTGTCTCACCGACGTCAGTTTCCTAGTAAAACTGTTGTAACCCCGTTAAAACTTCGAGAGATGCTGTCTCTTGAGATGTCAGTTGATAGGAGGAGAGAAGGGAATAGGGATAAGGGAGCTGTATATTGCCCAGGAGAACAAGGGAACAGACACGAATGGTGTTATGTTCATTGTGTATCCAAGGTTACTACGCGAGATAGAGACATTTATGAAATTTTTCGATCATTCTCTCTCTCTCTCTCTCTCTCTCTCTCTTACAAGAAGAGGAAGGCAGAGAGTTCCTACTTTGAGCAGGAGATGGTTGACACTTAGGTGTTGACGGCATCTGCATATCTTTTTTTTAAGCTTTTTGATATATGCACATACATGAATATATAATATAGTATGATATATATAATATATATATATATATATATGTGTGTGTGTGTGTGTGTGTGTGTGTGTGTGTGCATATATATATATATATATATATATATATATATATATATACATCACATACATATACATATATATATATATATATATATATATATATTATACTATATATATATATATATATAAACTTGTCTTCCCCTTTAAGTAGCAACTACCGTCTTGGTAATGCTTTCTTCCTTGCTTTTCTTCTTATCTTTTTCCGTTTACTTCGGGTGCGAACTAGTAAAGGGTAGACATTTCCACTTCCCATCGCCCCCTGCTCTAGAAAAAAAAAAAAAAAAAACCGTTAGAAGGAAATTTAACCTCAGCTAAATTATTTGCAGCGATGTAACTAAAACAAAAACAAAAATTGCCAGAGAACAAGACATGAGACTTTTCCTCTCCCCCACTTGAACGCAAGAGCCTACGGAAGGAGGAAGGCGACGGCAGCCAGTCCGAGTTTAATGAGCTGCGCCCCAGAATGGCAACAAGGAAGACATAGATCCTCGGGGCTGGAGAAGTCCTATTTTGAGGTGTTTGCAGGGAGTTTCAAAAGGATGTGATTAGTCGTGTTTCTACATTTCTTTTCCGCTTGATGTGTGTGTTGTGTTTGTGTTTTTATGTGTACGAGAGAGAGAGAGAGAGAGAGCTATTCAACATGTTTTCAGTTTACAGGGAAAACTGACTAACAGCGAAAAGTGAAAGGTATGAGTTTCCCAGAGGTAGAGGTCTTTTTGTGTGTGAGAGAGAGAGAGAGAGAGAGAGAGAGAGAGAGAGAGAGAGAGAGAGAGAGAGAGAGATAACGATAACGTGTACAGCAAGCGGTGAATAACAACTTAAGTAAGAGCTGTGAGCTTTCTAACGGTTTGGAATTTTTTTTCTTCGAAAATCTGGATTACGAAAGCGGTCTTCTGACTGGATGATGATAAGAAAATACGCGGAAAGAACAATATAGATGAAAGCCTGTCAGCGGCGCACGCTTGCAATCTCTCTCTCTCTCTCTCTCTCTCTCTCTCTCTCTCTCTCTCTCTCTCACACACAGAAGCGTATGAGGCTTATGACTGTTATATGACTTAGACAGCAATATTGTGATACCTTATTAATTTTTAATATATACTGGAACTTTTCGCCTTTTGCATGGTTTGACAAAACTTATATTAGAAAAAATTCGATATAGTTTGATCGTCTGTATACGTATGAGAATGCTATGAATGGTATCAAATACAGCAGGCAGAAATCGTGCTGTACTTTTTTTTTCATAATTGAGTATTAGACTTGACATTTCAACTTCATTTTAAACTTGCTCGCTACGAGCCAAGATTACTTACATAGTCTTGCGCTCTGCAAAGCTAGCAGTATGGCTGGTACATCAGATAACTTCTGACCTTTTTTGGCTATTATGTGTGGGTATATGAAAGCTGTGTTTCCAAACTTGAAAGCAGTCCTCTCTCTCTCTCTCTCTCTCTCTCTCTCTCTCTCTCTCTCTCTCTCTCTCTCTCTCTCGTTTTGAATGCAATGTTGTTTTTTGTGTTGTCGTGTCTCGTACTGAACAAAATCTGGATCGAAATCCAGATTCCAAGAGTGGGAGTTGGGATTTCAGATAGGAGGAATATTGATTGTTACTCTGACTTGTTGTCTGTTAATTATATGTTTAAGTCTGTCATTTTCCATAAAGATTTTTTAATGAAAGCATTTTTAGGCAGCCATCTGCTATTGAAACCTCAAAAGTTTAAACGAGGGTGCACCCCCATTACTACCCTAAAACCACCCTCTTTGTATTTTAATAATTTAGTTACATTTTTATCTCTATTTTTTTATTTATCTTTTTAAATTTCTAGTCACTGCCCTGTTGTTTATGTGTTTCTTGTTACTTTCCGTTCGTTCTTTCAGATGAACGCCACATTTTTGGGAAGCTTGTTCCGTATGAATAGGGTTCATCTACCGAATATAATATAATAATAATGATAATATAATAATAATAACCAGTAATACTAGTTATAAAAAGAATATAGTTACGGGTAACAACAACGAAGTAGCAGAAAGTATTTGATGAAAAGTCTCTTTACCGTGTCTCTGTATCGGGAATACTTATCAACTTCATCTCTGTGAAATTCCGTCACTCGTCTTTCCGATGCCTTTTCCTTTCACAAATCTCTAGTCACGCCCAGCCTCCGTTTTCATAGTTCTCATCCTAGCACTGGGTGTGGGTCTTCCAATTCTTCTGGTTCCAACACAGCCCCCTCTGGCTTTATTACATACTATTCTCCCAAGGGTTGTGCAGAGGACATGATGATAATAATAGTAATAAAAAAAATTTTCATAGTAGCACGAGTCTTCAAATGGAAAAACAAATGTACATTTATTTAACTTTAAAGTTTTAAATTTGAATATATGTACATTTACACAATTGTGGATTTGTTTCTCCAATAATAGTAAAATAATATTAATAATAGTAGTCATGATGATAGTTGTGGAAGTGATAGTACAAAAAACGTAATACGGGAAGTCGAATACGAATTTAACATGTCTCTGTCTGTTTATGTTTATGAGAGAGAGAGAGAGAGAGAGAGAGAGAGAGAAGAGAGAGGAGAGAGAGAGAGAGAGAGAGAGAGAGAGAGATTAGTAGTAAAAGTAATAGTTGTAGTAGTGGCAAAATTAAAAGGAATTCGTGAAATCATATGCATTTGATCAAGCATGTCTTTGGTTGTGTTTGTATGAGAGAGAGAGAGAGAGAGAGAGAGAGAGAGAGAGAGAGAGGATGGGGTTGAGGGTTGGGGGGAGTGAGGCAGGGAGGCAGATGGGGGACCTAGTGCAAGGAGGAGTATGTGCCACAGGTGGATTCACGAGCGCATCAGGTAGTGTGTCCTGGGCTTCCGACGAGTTGGCGTGTCTCGACCTTCTCCTCCGAAGGGTCCTTTGCCGTTTGTGTTTGTTCTGGGACCCGCCTCCTCTACATCAGGGGGAACAGCGAGAGATAGATTTCCACTTGTTCTTAGCTGATGGATACTCTGTCTTTGATCGGTTTGCGAAGGATGGATGTGGCAGTGACGATCGTCTACCGTCTTCCCTGAAACCAATATACATACATTATATATATATATATATATATATATATATATATATATATATATATATATAGTATATATATATATATATATATATATATATATATATTAGATAGACTGTTTCACTATATTTATATTTTTTATTTATTTTTATTTTTTAGATATTAACATCGTATACTGAGCTCGGCAGAAGCATTCATTGTAATTGTTTTACATTAACTCGCGTACCTTTGGAATCTGACATAGTATCAGTGCTTGTACAGCGAGTTATCACTGCAAGTGACTCGTAGTAAATCAAATTGGAAATTAATATTTAAGACAGTCAGAAAATGAATGAATACACTTGACAGTGTATTTTATCGCTGACTCGCCGACGAACCATAAGTTGGACAATTTAAACGAAAATTAAGGATTAAATTTTGTTCCTGTAGACATTTTGTTCTAAATTACGAGTTTTGTGAACTTCCGATTGATAGTGGAAAGATATACGTTGAAATGTTTTGAAAAAAGGTGAAGAAAAAGAATGTAATAATAATAATGATGATAATAATAATAATAATAATAATAATAATAATAATAATAATTATTATTATTATTATTATTATTATTATTATTATTATTATTATTATTATTATTATTATTATTATTATTATTATTGTTTTGGAGTGTTCGGTTCCGGGTCATGTCCTGCGTCCTTAGGATCCATCACTTTTCTTGACACAAGTGCTGTTTCTATTAGCGAGCTCTTGTGCCTGATTCATGAGGGCTGCTTCGGCGTCCAGTTTATTCAAGTTTCTCTGTTATTATTAATATTATTCAGAAGATGAACCTTAAGCATAAGGAACAAGCCCCTTACGGAACCTAACTTGAAATTCCAGCTTCCAAAAAATATGATGCTCATTTGAAGGAAGTAATAGGTGGTACTACAAAATAATTATCATTATTGGTATTTTTATTATTATTATTGTTGTTGTTTTTAGAGATAGTATTTAATGGTGAAAATGTTGGTTGACCGTTTCTTTTCATAAAGCATTTTTGCAACAAATTTTTCCATTTTTATGACCGGAATTTTGTAAGATTACTTAGATTTGCTGTGCCGTGATCACTGTAGGAGAAGGTGATTATACCAGTGATACTTTTATTTCCTAGGAATAATGGAAGTATTAGTTATTTGGGTAAATTTCTGGTGTAATGATATTGTACTATATTTTCAAATTTAAATATGGAATAATTGATGCTGCTTCTTTTTTTAACTGCAAAATATTTTCCATTTCTTTGAAGGGCAAGTTGCCCAAGCATTTAGAGAACCGTATATTCTGTACATTTCCTTAGGACAGGGGAACAGGCCAATTGTATATCCATAAAAAAAGATTGGCCGTATTTATCTGATGTGCCAGGCATTAAATCCTCATAGTCGATTTACCAGTTACCTCTTTGGGTTGTTTTGGTATTAGTTACTAGGTTACAGCAATTATTCGGATGAATGGATAATTTACCAACAAAATTTGTTTTGGCAACTGTTTCTGTCTGTCTGTGTGCGCGTCCTTCTTGGGAAAATTTTACCTGAATAATGGATTCAATGGGAAACGTGAAGCAACCAGATTTTCACATTATTTGACGGAAATATCATATCACCCTTGGTTGCTGCTGACGGTTGAATAATAATAATAATAATAATAATATAATAATAATAATAATAATAATAATAATAATAATAATAATAATAAATAATAATAATGATATAAGAATAATAAAAGGCCGGAGTTTTCCCTTCTCTTCCTGCAACTTAACAACGGATTTCCATTGCAAACGCGGGGAATTGATATGGTGGAATGTTATTATCTTTTTCTCTTTAGCAACACATTACACACACACACACACACACACACACACACACACACATATATATATATATATATAATATGTATGTATGTATGTATATATATATCAGGAACCACTGAAAATTAATTAACGTAGGATACACTATACCGTAGGCATAACTTTCACCCAAAAGAAATTTCATTTGGTAAACGTACGTCCTGACCAAGAGTCGAACCTGCGCCTTGCTGGGTTAATATGTGAGTAACAGTGACATTATCTATACCGTAATTAAGAGAGCGAAGAAGTAATGTCGACTCTGTGGCACCTGTCCTTGTCGGAATCAGGTTCTGTAATTGGAATATTCTACTTAAGTATAGAACCTGAATTCTACAATATTGTATACCACAGTGTCACCCTACCTCACTCTTGAAGAATGGGAAACTCCCCACTTTCCCCTTGCAGATATGATGAGGTACTAATGCCTTGCTCTATCCAACTAAAGCTCGAACCCTCTATGTTAGGTTCATGACTTCAATATAGAAACTATACCAGTATGGAAGAGACCCATTTGCAGATGACAGGTTAACCTAGCCAACAACCTCTTGGACTAGTCTAAGTATAAGTTCATTCATAGGTTAAATTAATTCAGTATTAATGGGGTAGTTGCGGCGTAATATTTGAAATTATAAAAAGTGACTTGTGAAATAGATACGTATGCAGTGAACAAAGGAACAGAACCAATATGGAACTGAAGGAATTCTTCCCTAACAATTGGGCAATAGGTATAAAGTTAGCAGTATACGGTGTCTTAGTTTTTCCCATCACTAGTAGATAGCGCCACTTTAACAGCTTCTGGTTGCGACTGAAACCAGATACGTCAACGCTACGGCGCACTACAAAACAAATAGCATGCATAACTTTAGTACGTATGAGTAATAAAATTATTGTCATTGAAACCGATATTCTTTAGCCCTTTACTATCTCTTGCTTAGTTGATACGGGTAGAAATAAAAAAATAAAAGTCTTAAGTACGATGGAGCTAGTTATATTGCGAGTAAAAAAATTAGTTACTTTGAATTATTAATTTTAAGACCTTTTTTTTTGCTGTACATTTTTTTTATGTAGTCCCGGTTGTTTTGGACGTAAAATAGAGCACTAACGCTATCATCCGCTCAATTCTTTCAGTAACCAGGGTTAGGTGAGCTTGATATCTTGCATTTCTCTATAGTTCATGCACATCAGAGCATGCAGGAAGTGGCACACCTCAAGAAATTCCTTTATTTGGTCGTTTTCATCTCCAAGATGGTATGGCCACCTGATGAGAAGAGAAGAACAACACATGGCAAGAGAAGTGATGGACGTGGAGGTGGATGGGACACGAAGGAGAGGAAGACCTAAGACCAGGTGAAGAGATTGCGTTAGAGATGAGGTGAGGGAGAAGGGAGTATGGGAGGAAATGACACAAGACAGAGACTCACTGAAAACGGCGACCCCAAATAGGGATAAAGCTGGGAAGAAGAAGAAGTGGTCGTTTTCATTTCGTTATTCCCTCTTGCGGTCCACCATAGGTCTCTTCAACCCTTTCCTCTTGAGGGGGAAGGAGTGAGAAGTCGACACAAAGCAGCCGTTGTTGAGGGGACGTCCGAAGAATCTGCTGCTGAAAGAGACTGAAGGAAAAGTGACCGTCATCCTCGTTGTTGCAGGTTGTTGCAAAGGCTTTGTTGTTCCTCGTTGTTGGGGAGTCACGTGCGAGAGAGCTTTACAAAGTTATATCGTTTGATGTTCTTTCATGTCTGTTCTGCGGGATAAATGCACTTCATTAGAGGTTCGGGCAGCTAAAATATGCTCTCTCTCTCTCTCTCTCTCTCTCTCTCTCTCTCTCTCTCTCTCTCTCTCTCTCTCTCTCTCTCTCTCTCTCACAAATATTTCAAAGACCTCAGTCGTCCTAGGAAATTTAACAAAGATAAATCCTAGGTGCTTTTAAATATGTCGCAGCAGCAGCAAAAAAAAAAAAACATAAATAAATGAATAAAAAGAAAGAAGAAAAGCTACATAGCTGCATAAGACAGTGAGAGCGAAACAAACCATCGTTTGGTGTAATGCCACTACGAATTGAGTAGCGTAAGTACCGTATCCGTGTAGGGTATAGGCTAAACGCCTTCTTGTCCCATATGAAGAACGATCATCATTCACTTGACTACAAAAAAACTCCTCAGAAATATAGCCCTTAAGGAACTCTCAAATATGAAATGGAGTCAAGTATAATTAAGCTTAAAAGCGCCTGACGTGTACACATTTTCTAATAAAATGTACTGCTAACCCAATCGAAGTTATGCAGCGGATTTTAAGCGGTTGAATTTAAGGATCCCAGGTTGTTGGGTTCATTTTTCGTATAGCTATATTATACAGTATATGTGTGTGTATATTATATATATATATATATATATATATATATATATATATATACATATATTTATATGAAAATATATATATGTGCGTGTGTTATACAGAAAAGTTTTTTTTCCTTTTTCCGATGACAGTAATGCACAGATTACTGTAATCATTTATTTAGAGTCTTACATGTAGACTGTATTATAGATGATAGCTCAAAATGTCTGGCTTTTCTGACGAGAGAGAGAGAGAGAGAGAGAGAGAGAGAGAGAGAGAGAGAGAGAGAGAGAGATGTAACACTTGAGTCCACTCTGACCTTATAAAACTGTAACCATCTAAAATCCTTTTAATCTTCTTTTAGGGGTTTTCTTTTCCACGTCCTCTACTTTATAGGTCATTTCGTTAACCTTTGACCTCCCCCTGACATATTTTATACCTGGGGGTTTCTGCAAGATTATGTAATGCTTCCTTGAACTAAGAGCGCTCCTAATTAGTTTTTTCTCCTCCGATATTAAGGATGTTTACTTCACGTAATAGAAGTTTCCTATAGAGCTGATGTTCAAAGCAAGTTAATTTCGTTAGATTATGAAAAACGTCATACATACATATATGCGTTTCCCGTTAAGTGAGGTAATTGCTTTGAAATTGCTTTTCATGATAGGTCACCAATAGATATCTCATGTCAATGTCCTCTCACATCTGGTATTATCATCATTTTCTCCCCGTGGACAGATATGATGTGATATCGTCGATCATGATGTTTTTCTTCGATGCAGCTGATTATAGGGGAAAAATTGGAGGAAAAGAAAGGAAGAATATGGACTCGTGGTTCTGTTTATGGTGTTGTTATAAAAGCGAGATTTATTTCCGTTAGTATTATCAGTCGCGGACGCCTAAAGATCGAGCCAGATTCTACAGGATTCTATGTCCGCATATGAAAAAGTCAGCGGAACTGAAAGATAAATAAGTAAAACTAACAAAAAACAAAACATGTTTTAATAGTACGTAAAGTGAAGCTATAGTTAGGTCAACAAATTAAACTATAGCTTATGGCTGTGGCATTGAAATATAGCATTGGGCAACCTTATATAACGAAAAGGACGAAAGATCTATGGTACTGGGAAATAAGGACGTTAACTGCCCTCTTTCATACAAGTAGCGCAAAGAATTTGAACGATATTAGACTTTCTTTATTAAAGCAATGATTATAAAAGAGTGCCCATAAAGATATGTATTTATAAATCCCTCAGTCATGATTAGAATCGGTAAGATAAAGAAATCCATTTAGAAGGAAATGGTTCAAGGATTCTCTGGAATCCAAAAGAGGGAAATGATATTTCAGTATCATTCTTCGTTTAATATGAGATCAGTTTTACGAAAAATGCCCAACTTTTTGTCGGTAGATATTTGTCAAAGTTGCTTCGAATAAAGGCGTATATAACTTTGGGAAGGTTTTACCGGATTTAGAATGTAAGAAGAATCTTCTGGAAAACTACAACGGAAAATGAGGGACTTAAGGGCTTTCATTGATGTGTACACACGACTTACTATATATATATATATATATATATATATATATATATATATATATATATATATATATATGTATATAGGTATATGTGTATGTATGTAGTATGTATTTATATATATTCCAAAAGTTCGTCCAGGAATGTAGGGAATCCCTCATCTTTCACTGTCTCGAATTCCCATTCTTTTTCCCGAGAAAATTCGTGTCAGTACTGCGTGGCCCTCCCCAAGGCTATCAGTTTCGATAAGATGAACGAATACCTTGACAGATATGCCTCTAGATTGAAGATGAGTGTCATATTGTTAATTTATTGTTCTCAGAATGATGAAAGGTGTGTGTGTGTGTGTGTGTGTGTGTGTGTGTGTGTGTGTGTGTGTAACACTCACCTTACACGTAATCTACCCCCTCTCCCCCTCTTTGTTGGAAACCTCAGGGAAGGGAAATTCAGTGTGCTTTTCATATAAGGTTTCTTTTAAAAGCCAATAATATGCATTTATTTGACTGGTTTATTTGTGTTTATTTTGTTTATTTAAATGTATTCATATCAGCAAAAGGGAGAGAATTCCACGTTGTGGGGCATTTGTGCTAAGATGCTATTTGCAGACCTTTGAGAACTATGGGAGAAGGCATGCTTCATAACTATATATATATATATAATATATATATATATATATATATATATATATATATATATATATATATATATATATTTTGTAATATAGTAATTTATGTATGTATACAGTATATATATGCGTGGTCATGTATGCATTGATGAGGGAGTCTACACTCATATGTGAATAAAGAAATTCGTTATGTGTATTGGTTTCCAAAGGCAGACAGGTGTAAAAGAGGTCAATTTTGCACTCTCTTCCGTAAAGTGCATGTCAGAAATCCAACCGAAACTGAGACCGTTCCATTTTTCTTTCGGAAGAAGATAATTGAATCATTAAGACTCGAGTTCATCTTCGTCGACTGTAAACATTCCTCTCATTATTTTCATCTTGCGGGTTTCTCTGTTATTTGACATCTAATTCTTTCATTATTATGACGAGTATTTACAATAAGCGTTGAGCACCTATTCAAGTTTTATTCTTTGTGAATAGGGGGGAGGGGATACGATGATGCAAGTAGTCCCAAGGATACATTTTCTCTATTGGGAGAGCTTTCTGTTACTTAAAGATTGATATTTTATTATTATTTCAATACATGAAATCTATTCGCATGGAACAAGCCCACAGGGCCACTGACTTGAAATTCAGACTTCCAAAGAATGTTGGTTTCAACCTCCCACAGCAGATCCCACACTGCAGCAGTAACTGATCTGGGATTTTTCATCCCCCTTGGGGAGGCGCGAACTCGCGACATCTGGGCGGCGCCCCACGAACGGACCACTATCTATGAGTTCTTTTTCTTTGATTTCACCTTTTCATTGTCACATCTGTAGGTAAAAAGTCATCTTTTTACCTACAGATCTACTTCGTTATTATTCAGACTTACGGAACTCAAGTGTACTAAATATCGATTCGTTTTGTTTTCCTCGTATTATTGATCGAAGACTTAATGTTAGTTGTAATTATTACTATATTTGAGTTTTAATTATTACTATTTTTGCATTTTGTTGTATTTGTTGTATATAATTTGTATTGTTCTTTATTTATTTTTTTTAATCGTGATTTTCCTTCGTTCATTCCCTTTTGATGTGGAATTGGTCTGAGTCAGAGCTCTGGTCTGAGTACCACAGAGGAATTATTGTCTGTCCGGCTGACAACTGCAGACACGGCCTTGTGTGACTGCCTGGGGCCCTTTTTCTTTTTTTTATTATTCATTTGACCTGAGGCAGTATGGTTGCTTTTGAAGTTAGCTGCAGTTGTCGGACTTTACGCACACACACAAACACACGCATATATATATACATAGATAGATAGATAGATATAGATATAGATATATAGTAATGATATTTGTAATATATACTCTACATATATATATATATATATTATATATATATATATATATATATATATATTTCTTTTCTACTGTTCTGTTTACTTCCACCTAGTTTTACCTTTTTGTGTTTGGTCACTTTTTAGCCATGTACTGGGTAGTTTTGTTTTAAAGAATTTAAGAAAATTATTTCTTATAATCTATATATAATATATATTATATATATATATATATATATATATATATATATATATATATATATATAATATACTTCCATACTTTATACATTTCCTTTTGAGGTTATGAAATGCAAGATGTACATATAAAAATATTTATATCATATTAGATTTACCTGCGAATAGAGAACGACCCTCGACAACTCTTCTAAAAGGGTCTTCAGGCACAGGCAACGGAAATAACAGTCAGGCAGAACAGGCCGTAATTTATCTCAGGACGTAATAGATTCATTCTAAATGAAAGATATATGAAGCGAAGGAAAATAAAGGTAAAATGGGGATGAATTAAACAACCGGAATCGAATAAGTAAACTGAAGTGGAAACTTCAAAGCGTGGTCTTGGATTTCTAATTTCTCCCTAGCATTGGGTACGTATATATATATATATATATATATATATATATATATATATATATATATATATATATATGTGTGTGTGTGTGTGTGTGTGTGTGTGTGTGTGTGTACATACATATACATATATATATATATATATATATGTATGTATGTATGTGTGTATGCACATACATACATACACACACATTATCAATTATATATATTTATATATATATATATATATATATATATATATATATATATATATATATATAAATATATTCATATTATCTAACATAGTTTCCTTTTACTGACTGATTATTCTCAGCTAAGCCTATTTACCCCTCCCGTCTGTTCTCCACTAATCAGCCTGGTCGCTAAGGTGCGATTAATATTAGCTTTGTTGAAGGATACCCCAAATTTTCTGAGTTTACGACAGTTGCCATGGCAACGCTTCCCCTGTGTCTAGGAGTCGTACTTCCGATGAGGCCACCAAGCTACTCTCTCTCTCTCTCCTCCTCCTCCTCCTCACCTTGACCTTTGCTCTTTAAATCTTTTTCATGGTAAAAGAGGAAAAAAATTACGTTGCAGAAGTCGTTGGATAATTAAAGTTATTATCTGTGTTGTTGAGGGAGATTTTTTATTTATTTATTTTGCTTCATTATCTTGAAGAGCAAATTCAGTAGTAATGTTGAAGATGATGGCAACATTGTTATTATTATTGATTTTCTTCTAATAGTGATTGTGTGAGTAGGAGGACCAAATAGTTTCTAATGTTACTAGATCAGTGATAAAACCATCGGCAATGCTAATGAAAGAAATCCGCTCAATCCTATATTCTCTCTCTCTCTCTCTCTCTCTCTCTCTCTCTCTCTCAATATCATATATATATTATATATATATATATATAGATATATATATATATATATTTGCTTCTTTTCTCCTTTTACATTGTTTATCATTCGCTTTTTCTTCTTTTTTTCAGTTCGCACCGGAGATCACAATTAAACATTCAGTATTGTGGCTCCCTGACAATAATTCGGATTAACCAAAACAATCTGTTTTTCGAGATGGCCCCGAATTTTCTTTTTTTTCTTTGTATTGTTTTTGTAATTTGTTGATAGATCTTTTGTTTCTTTGGGTGTGAACCTCGTCGTGATTCAGTTTCCTTCCATGAGAATCAAGATGAATATTTGTAGCCGTGCGTGGACATTAAGATGAAGAAGTGTTCCTAATCAGATTAGGGCTCGCCTTATGAATCATCCTAGGCATTATTATAAATGTATAGTTATTATCCAAGGGGCCCTTATAATAGTATAATTATATCCTAAAAGCTGTTATTCCTGTCATCACCCGAACTCCCACCTCCATAGATGAATCGAATTACACTTGTTGACGCAGTGAGTGTTTACCTGTTCGCCATGATTATGGAAATGCGTACAATGGCGGTAATTAATTCGTGTTGAATTAATCAGGCATATTGCCACGGGCATGTGAAAGCGTGAAACACGGCACCCAATTCATTATAAGCAATTAGCAAGTGTTAAGCCAGTAATAACATCGGAAATCCCTCGGGCGTATTGTTCATGGTTACTCTGTCAGACAGACAGACAGACTGACTGACTTGTGTGATTGTATTATTTTATGTGTATATTTACATTATCTGTATAGACGGAAACAAAAACAGCAGCTACATATTGACAAATTTTATGGAAGAAATAAAGACCCCAAGATAGGTAGTATATACTTAGCACTCAAGTCTAGATAGCGAAGGTAAACGAAAAGGAGATAAGAGAGAATATATGCTTAGACTGGCTGATGGTGTTGACAAAGCCGCATAGTTAAGGAGGGAGTTTTTGTGATGCAAGGATAAACCACAAATAATTATTAATGAAATGTCCGTAAATAAAAAAAAAAAAAAAAAAACGAAAATACTTGTCAGAAGAATGGCAACGCAAGGCAGATATTTTTTTTTTTTTTTTTATGAGATAAGGAGTAAGAGGTATGACCTGAATCACTTTATTGGTAAATCTGAAGCTGGAACAGACCTTAATGTGCTTATGAATGAATTCACCTTGTGTGTGTGTGGTGTGTGTGTGTGTGTGTGTGTGTGTGAAATCAGGAATAAAGAAACTTAGCAAATGGAACACACCAGGCTGTGAATGAATGCTGCAGAATGGTTTGTAATTATTAGCTGAAATTTTTCAGTAATTGTGGCGGTTTATGTATGAGAGAAAGAGGGAGAATCTTTAACCTTTGGATAACGTAATATCAAGCACTTTGTTACATCAGTTGTCAGAAGCCTATACTGGAGAGATGAGCCCCTATACGGGAGAAGAGAGATAGAGAGAGAGAACAAGAAAGAGGGAGAGAGAGAGAGAGAGAGAGAGAGCAAGTTGCATCACCTGCAAGCAACCGGAAAGACGTTCTCTTGTGATATATGAGATATCTGGCAAAGGCGCATGTGATGTGAAACTAGATATCCTCTCTCTCTCTCTCTCTCTCTCTCTCTCTCTCTCTCTCTCTCTCTCTCTCTCTCTCTCATTTAAGTGTGTCCAACCGTCAGATTCTTTTAGACCGAGAAATAAATCTTTCAGTATCATATATTAAGGACATATTACTATGAATACTAATGTGTTGTCATTTTAACTTTAATCTGTTTCCTTTTGAGGAGGTTCTCCGCTTCCCAAGTAATGTTTAATTAATCATTTCCACGCTTGTATATTAATAACGAATAGTTTTTGGAAATTATATTCTCTTCTGTCTATTTTTGGCTGTAAAATCTTCTCCTTCCGGCTTTGTGCTCCACATAATAGTTTAAGACTGGATATTTGTAATTCGTCCGTTCAGGGCTACAAACGGGCCTTAAAGTGTTCCCCCATCAACCTCTACTCCCGATTTTAAGCAAAGAATGATTTTATTACCTTCCCTGTTATTGTGCCTTGAGAGAGAGAGAGAGAGAGAGAGAGAGAGAGAGAGCTGGGGATGGAGATTCTGTAAATAGCATGCGGATGTCTATTGGTTAACCACTGATGTAGAGTCGAGTTTCAAACTGTTGTAATCGAAACTGTAAACTTATGACTTACGGTATTGATGATGATGATGTGTTTGCAAAACTAGACAGCAATCAAATCCCTTCCCTCCCCCCCTCCCCCACCAAATTCACCCATTACCCTCCCGCCCTCCCGTCCCCTCTTAACCCCAAAACGCAAGTATGCACATCAAATAACCACTTGACCGGTTATGTATACCCCTGCCCCAGTCTTGTTACACCCCCCCCCCCAACAATATGTAAAACGACTCCGCTGGACCTGGATGTCTCTTATTCGTTTTTTACCCTCCTTTTGTTGTTGGCCACAAAAACATTTTTATATTTTGTAATGTATTTTTGTACGGGGGTTATTTTGTTTTGAAGTCATTGCTGGTATATGAAGCGTGTTTGGTTTCCCATTAATCGTTGGTTTGGATATTAAACCGTTTGTCACTGGTAACCCTTACACACACACACACACACACACACACGAGCGTTTTATGTGAATGAAGTTTACCGTAATCTAACAGTATTCTGTGAAGTTTAAACAGCCTGTAAAAACAATATTTACAAAAACAATATATATTATATATATATATATATATATATATATATATATATATATTTCGATTAATAGTCAACTGTGATTAGAGTTACAGAAGATTGCCAATCGAAACGTAAGGTTTTGTCGTGTAATTAGTGTTTGTTTGGGCCGTGTAAAACTAATTATATACATATAGGATATATAATTATATATTTCTTTATATATATATATATATATATATATATATATATATATATATATACACGTATATATACATTGTGTGTGTGTGTGTGTGCGCGCAAACCTGAAACCCTGCATGTCCGCTAACAGCAATTAATCCCAGAGCGAAAGGGCACAGCGCTGTCTGAAACATCCATACTTTGATAGCTGAATCGGACATGTAAGTACACAAAGGTTAATCAGCGGCTTGGTGAAACCTTGTGCAAAATTCTTTAATCAATCACATCTTGCTCTTACTCTGGCGCTTCCTGGATAATGAAGCTCTTCCTTTAATTGCCGCTTTTTTTGGAATAGTTCCAGCCCTTTTTATGTCTTCATCTCTTCCCCCTTCCTAATTTAACCAACCTGTCCTCTTCCATTTTTTATACATAGACAGAACACGTCAAACAGTGGTTTATGTATGCTAACTATATATATATATTATATATATATATATATATAATATATATATATATATATATATATATATATACGCGTATAATAATATAATGACAGGACTTCATTTAAACGGAATGGTGGTATCTAACGGAGCTTTTTATTCCATAAAGTTACAAGCTTTCAAGGACTCTGTTTTCATCGTCTGGTAGCCGATCAGGACAGGATGTCCTTGAATGCTTATAACTTCTTTTAGGATAAAATTCTTTGTTAGATACCATCGTGCTTAAATGACGTCCTTTGATCAAACTGAAGGGTGTTACAGCAACCCACATTCTAGTCATAAGTTAACCGTGGTGATGAGTGAGTGTAGCATCAATTTTTCCCTTCAATTTGTGCCTGAGAGAGAGAGACGAGGAAGGGTAGTCGGTCCATGCGGTCATTCTCTCAACAACAGAAATCCTTTGATGCGGGATGGTTTACCCGAAATCTATTTAAGGATTTCCATTTTTAGATCCCAGTGTTTTCACGTTCAAATGCGGTTGAGCGTTTCGTGTAATGCTATCTGATGGGGTTTCCAGCTCCTCTCTGGCAACATTGATACGAGACCTTGTTTTGAATGACTCAAATCGAACTTTTATCTGACATGTACGTATTTGGTCTGATATGGAGACGAAGGATTGTGAAGAAACGTCAGATCTAGACGTACTTCACTTAGAATTTTCCTCCTTTGATTAGTTTTTGGAGGCTGAGTAGCCTTCTGAGGACTAAAGAATAGACGGGGGCAGAGTCTTACATCCTTATCATAGCAAATAAAGTGACTGTTTCGTAAGTGAGGAAGCTGTCTGACCCCAGGCTTTGCATGAAGAATTGATTATACATTTCACAAAGTAAGCCTTTTTGCAAAAGCATTCATCTTTATTGTGCTCTGCTCTATAAGAGAAACAATATATTATTTACGGCTGAAATTAGAATATTACTTTTTTTTTTCATTTATAGTATGAGGAAGAAGCTGTACATTTTTCTTTGAATAATTTCTTTTTCTGGCTTTCGTTTTTCTTACTTTTCATAATGATTGCCATAACTTATTCAGTGACCCTTTTGGTCTCTCTCTCTCTCTCTCTCTCTCTCTCTCTCTCTCTCTCTCTCTCTCTCTCTCCAATCACTTTGATGTATTGTTGAAGTCCCCAAACTTGAGTTTTTACCATTTTTCGTGTGGCTTGCAGTTCCTTTGTTCGTTCTCCTCTTTTATTTCTGTGATTACTCATTTCCGAATTTCGTATCCGATTCGCTTCTTTGTTCAGATTAAGCTATATCAGATTTTCATTTCATTTTACGGACGTCTTTTTTCAATTTATTCTCTCCATTATACATTAGATTCTGTATTTAATTCTCTTACATTAAATCTTGTAATTAATATTGATTTTCTTTTTGTGTTGCCTCCATTTCCATGTCAGGGTTGAACTTAGTGAAGGGTCACTCTGTTTCTCCCCCTAACCTACTTTACCCCCTCCCCCTACTTCCCCCTTTTCCCTTCCACCCCCTCACCCCTTCCCCATTGTCGTCTTTCCCTTCTACATCCTCCCGAGTAAAGGCTTTGATAAAGAACCCTAATAAAATTCTCGCCTTTCAGGGTGTTTTCAGGTCATGAGGCTATTATAGGGTTTGACAGGTCAATATCCCCGAACATACGCAAAGAGAGAGAGAGAGAGAGAATGTTTGTATGGTAAAAGATTGGCTGGGCGTAGTTTTAAAAGATATTGCTGATTACTTCCAACACGGCTATTTTTATGAGATGTATGGTGGGTTTCTTTGTCCGTTCTTCTCATTGGTGCTTTTTTTTGTTATTGGTTATTGCCAGTTGTTGCTATGTTATTACTTTTTCGCAAGCTAGAAAAGATATCTCGGGAAGCTAGTTAGTGTTAAGTCAGTTAACGTAATATATTTTATTCACTTTTTTTTTTAGTAATGCTTTCTTTGCTGTAAAAGATTATAGACACTGAAAGGAACTTTTAGAACGATTAAAAAGAATCAATAATAAAAGATAGAACTGGGACAAACCTTATACCATAGTGAAACCTTAAGATGTTCATAGCATTTAATTTATACAGGGAATTCAAGTTCTGTCAGTGGTCTTTGAGGGTGTACTTAACCTGTGATGGTTTACAACGCATGGTTTTTTTTTCTTATACCCGTTATTTACAAAATAATTCTGCTAATATACCCGTTATGATTTTTTCCTTCATTTATCTAATATCGTTTCTGAAGAGTTATTTTATCGGTACTTCTAAATGTTATGCAAATCCCATATATGCTCAAACATGTTAAGTAGCTTCGTTGTTTCTTAGGCCCAATCATTGTTGACAATAATCTTTTATGCCTCGAAATATTTACTCGCAAATGTTATTTTTTATACCAGCATACCATGGAGAGACCACAACACGTTTATATATTATATATATATATATATATATATATATATATATATATATATATATATATAGATATCTATCTATCTATATATATTATATATTATATATATATATATTATATATATATGTTGTATGTATGTATGTATGTATGTATGTATGTATGTATGTATGTATGTATGTATTTACGTATATACATAATCACTCCAGGTAGCACGGAGAGAAAGTCAATATATAACAATGATAATGAACAACAAACGTTTATAGAATATTCAGAAGTGAACGGAATTTATATCAACACTATGTTCCAATATTGGTTTAGCTAATTTAATCATATTAATTTTATTTATGTATTCTTGATGCATGGAAAAAGTATTCGTTACAGCTCCGCGGAACAAAGATCGTCGAGACGGGAGGTTCATCTCCATATTGACGATGGATGTTGCACCGAAATTCGCATCTTGTGTTGTCAATAAAGCTTCATCAGATATTGATGGTGTCATCACAAATTCCCGTGTCTGTAAATAGGACGTTTATCGAAGCCGTAGGCCTGAAGAGGATGCTCATCCCATCTTGGGATGAGAGAGAGAGAGAGAGAGGAGAGAGAGAGAGAGAGAGAGAGAGAGAGAGAGAGCATACACAAAAGAGGAGATTCTTAAACCAAATATATTGCAATTTCAGTTAATGGAGTAATTTTCATTATGGACGACTAGTTCTTTTTAATACAATTATAATTTCCTCAGAAATATAGAATTTTAATGTCATTTTGTTTTCAATGGAAATCGGTGCTGGTTCTGTTTAATTAATTAATGTCTTTGGGTGATTTATAAATTTATGTGAATCGAACGTTATTTTCTTTAAAGAAGTTATTCTAGCGTTTCAGGCATTGCTGAAAAGTTACATAACCACCATTATTAATATTAAGGAAAATTTTCAATAACTAAATTTTAAAAGAGAACCCCAGGTCACCGATGCATTTTTATACATTTTGTTCTATGCGTTGAGACACACAGCTTGAAAAAATCCACCCCTATCGTTGTCAAATATTTGACAAGAAAATGGTACCTGTAAACATGCAAATCGGGCAATTCTTCTTGAATCTGCCCGCATTGTATCTTCCCCTTGGGTGGAATCTACCGCCTTTGCCTTCTGTTATCTTGAAGATCCTCTCTCTCTCTCTCTGTCTCGTAGATAGTCCTGTATATCTTACTTTTATACTCTTTCATCAGATGCTACAATTTTCGGGTGAATCCCTTAACCCTCTCAGCGACTAGGCTCTTCCCCTCTTCCACTTCCTCCTTATCTCCTTTCTACTCTTCTGGTCCTACGGAAGTGTTAAATTCGACCGATTTCGTTGAGCTCAAGTTCTTTTACCGCTGTCTCATTTTGCTGTTATTTTCGGCTCTGTTTGTTTCTTCCGCTTTCTCATTTTGCTGTTATTTTCGGCTCTGTTTGTTTCTTCCGCTTTCTTTCTTTCTTTCTTTTTTTGCAGAACTTCTAGCCAATGTCATGGTTATGATATTAGTTGCTCTTTCTTGAAAATTCGGCAATATTTACGGTCTCTCTCTCTCTCTCTCTCTCTCTCTCTCTCTCTCTCTCTCTCTCTCTCTCTCTCTCTCTTTTACCTGCCGCGTCCCTCTGGGTCGCAGTCTCTTGTTGCAGATCGATTAAAGTAAGTTAGGACAGCCAGCCAGCCAGTGTCCAAGCTCTCTCTCTCTCTCTCTCTCTCTCTCTCCTCTCTCTCTCTCTCTCTCTCTCTCTCTCTCTCTCAGACACACAAAAGCTCACGCGCAGAATACGGAGAAAAGAGGATAGGTGTATTTTATTTGGGTTTTTAATACGAAAATTTAATGCTGAATTATTTTTACATGAACTTTCGGAATCACTATCTTGACGAAATATATTAGCGTAAATTTTCAAAATATATAATATATATATATATATATATATTATATATAATAATATATATATATATATATATATATATATAACTTATACATGATATTTTTCTTTTAATTTCTGGGATAAAAACCCCAGAATAAACCGCAGTTCATTGACTGAGATCAGTGTACTGATAACTGGGCATATATACAAATTGTAATTTTTTAGTGCTTTCGGTATAAAAGAATATATGAAAACATTTATCTTTTCTTTTAAACCTTTTCGTTCTCTGTTAACCCATAATCAGAGCTGGCACGTGTGCAATACTAAAAAAAAAAAAAAAAAAAAGAACAAAAATCTTCCTGTGAAGAAAGTACTGTAAGAGCATTCTACCTCGTGCGGTTCCTCGTGACTGGGGAACCACGTGCGTGTGCGTCTGTGTGTGCTTGTGTGTGTGCATGTGCATGTGCGCATGCATGTGTATGTGAACTCGTTTGCTCCTCGAAAACCTTCTTCAGTTTTTCAAGAGCATTATGTCTGCATTAATTGATCCACTGCTTCTCTATTTTTTTTTTTTTTCTTTTTAAGGTCTCTAGTGGTTTTGGAAAATGTTTGTGTTGGGGACGCGTATGATTTTATAGCTATATACATAGCTATATATATATATATATATATATATATATATATATATATATATATATATATATATATATGTGTGTGTGTGTGTGTGTGTGTGTGTGTATGTGTGTGTGTATACATACATACTACTCATTACGTTTATATACATATACATATTTATATGTATTTATATATATAACATATATGTGTGTATGTGAAGAAATTATATTTAACCCCTCATTCAGAAGTAAAAAGTGTGTATAGGTGTTTAGGAAGTATGTTCGGGTATGTAACTATACTCTGTTTTTTTCCATCTGTCCATCCGCCTGTGGTGTTTTTGTATGGTAACACTGCGTCCCGGGCTTTAGATAGTTACATTCAGCTTACATTCAACGATTATAATAATATCTTATTTCGAATATTGACGGTGTAATTCGCATACAGTAAATTATTAAAACACTTTTCAGTTGCAAATGTACACCCAGATATCCTTTTATTTACCTAAAACTTACATACAGCGTAACTATCTAAAACCCGGGACGCAGTGTTACCATACAAAAACACCACAGGCGGATGGACAGATGGAAAAAACAGAGTATAGTGTATAGAATAATTGCAAGGGAATTCGTCTACTTGCCATTGCAATTACGCTAAATAACTTGCAGAGTATAATTTTTTTTTTTTTTTTTTGCTTACGGTAAAACACTTCAAAAACTCATTTCAACTTGCGAGTATCAATCATTTTTACCGAGGAATTTAGAAGTTACCCATGACATTCGTTATGGTAGATAAGTATGCGTTAGCCAATAGTCTTTGTGTAGTTTCCGGTAAACAATCCTGTTCTTGGCAATTTTCTCTCGCTATGGTTGTATATTATATTAAACCTGTAATAACAGAGATTCACTTGTGTGTTTTTCCCTTTCTTTTCTTCATCGCAGTCTACTCAGTTCCGTGTCAACCCTTCATAGCTCTATTGAACACTGGTGAATATGAAAAATTTGTCGTCGGCTTTCACGGTTGTAAGTTCGTTCTGATGTTCTTTATTGTACTTTTTCCCAACGACCTTCGTTCCTGGCTCTCGGAGCTCATTCAGAAACTGATCGAACTCAGCTCCTTCTCATCCTCTTCTTCAGTGAATGATAGAAATCTTATTTAAGAGAGAGAGAGAGAGAGAGAGAGATGAGAGGAGAAGGGAGAGAGAGGAGAGAGAGACGAGAGAGAGAGGAGAGAGGCCAGGAAGAGAGAGAAGAGAGAGCGAGATTTCCTTTAATCGTAATGTTTTAGAATGTTTAATTTCTTAATGTTTTTAATGGAAGGACCTGTCTCGTCTTATCAAAACCTGGTTTAGTCTTCTAAAATTTGTGTAAATGTGTAATGCAGACGCAGGTTTGTGCTGGAACTGTCCAGTGTCCTTTAGCAAAATGTTGAAACCAAAAAACGTGTATCAGAGTTTACCATTCTAAAGGACATTTTCCTTCTTCCCAAGGCAACAGAAATTCTCTAGTAGCTTATTAAGTTAACTGAAGACTGTATTGTTTGCTGTCCGTTTTTTTATCGGGGAATCTTTTTAGCCAAAGGAAAATTATCCGGGAAAATACCATCGGAGAAGCGCTCGCAAATAAACGACTCGGCAGAAGTTTCCATCGATAGAGCGATCCTCTTGTATCCTGTTTAATGGCCACGTTGCAAGATTGGCCGTGTTGAAAGAGTGCTGGATCTGAATTTCTTTAAAGAAGAACCCAATTCGACGCCTCTGTTTTATGTCATTGTTTTCTTTACTCTTTCAAGTTAGCGCCTCAGTGGCGTGATCGGTATGGTCTTGACCTGCCACCTCGCTTTCCGAGAGCTCGATTCTCGGGCATTCCACTGAGTATTTCTGGTGATAGAAGTTCACTCTCGACGTGGTTCGGAAGTCACGTAAAGCCGTTGGTCCCGTTGCTGAATAACCACTGGTTCCATGCAACGTAAAAACTTTCAAGTTCCGCTTTTGACTTTTTGTGTCGCCTATTGGATGTTATTCTTGCTTCTATGTTTTCATTAAAACTATTGAAACTAGAACCTTTGGTTTTCATGTATTTCATATTTTGTATCAGTTTTTTTTTATACGTATCGTCCCTGCTCTGTCACACGCTTTTGTAATATTTGTTGTCATTAATTATTATCTCATTGTTTTTATTCGTGAAAAAAAATAGAATGTTTGTTTTCATGCTTTTCAGCTTTTGTTCGTATTTCAAAACTATTGAAACTCTGTTGTTATTTTCGAGCATATCACTTAGTTTGTGTGTTTGTCACGGTGTACATAATCTTTGGTATATTCTTCTCTCTCTCTCTCTCTCTCTCTCTCTCTCTCTCTCTCTCTCTATTTATCTATATATCTGTTTTTAGTATTCGTGTAAAATCTCGTAACTCCCGCCGATATGTTGTTTTCTTTTGTTTTCTTGTTATATAAAATGTTGTCTTGTTTTGTTTTCTTGTTATACGTATCTACAGTGTTGAATTTTTATTCAGTTTAGCTACAAAGTTGTTTTTTTATTATTTTTAGTTCTTAGGTGGAATTTCGTTTCCATGTCTTCCTTGATTCCAGGATGAGTAGGAATACTTCAGGCACCTTTTCTTAAATCCCATCGGCCTCGCTTGTCCTAAGCAATAGATATTGTAACCAATAACTCCATGGCTGTGTTCAGTCGCTAAACAATAGAAGACGACACAGGGCTAGCGACTTCATCCCAAAACACTTGCTGAGAACCGGAAGAGTGAATTTTGGAGACGCCTTCTGAAAGAACAAGGCATATGACGGAAAACAAGGCGTGATCTGAACTCCAGCTTACAAAACATGGCGTGATCTGAACTCCAGCATACAAAACAAGGCGTGATCCGACCTCCAGCTTACTCGAGAAGCGTGCCAAAATCTACGGCCAAATAAAGCTTTGTTTCACCAACGAAAATAAAAATGAATACGCTGTATTTTATAAGAAATTGTTCTGTGCCGTTTTACATGCACATTATTTATTTTTTGCATTTTCATTCTAATAAATAAATCATAAATATCCTATCCTAAAACGGCGTCGGAGACCCGTAAGTTGTGACGCCAGATAACTCACAATCAATCAATCAATCCTATCCTAAAATTCGTGTATCTTTAACTCAATGCGAAACACTTTTTACAGACCTTTTTAGGCTTTTCTATAGACCTTTCCTATCCCCCCCCCAACGACAACAACAACAACAACAAAGAAGTGTTCAGGCTTACCTACAAATGATATGCCCTTCGCGTTGTTAAGAAAGCTCCCTCTGGAACAGAAGTGGATTAAATTAGTTCGGTTGTACCATGAAAGGGGGAAAATTTTCGCTTCTGGAAATAAACAATTTCAAGATCTGGTGACTTTTGTTGACTTCGACTGAGCTGCAAGTGACCAGAGTAGATGTTTGACATGATGATTCCGACGGAAATATGAATTTTGAAGTTTTTTTTTTTTTATTTTCATGGTTCCAAGAAATATTTTCTATTTTGAAAAAGACAAACAGGTTTTGAGATTTCATTCAACAAGTGAAATTACACACCAGTATCATGCAATGTATTTGGGGCCTCTTATGTAGTAAACAGTGATTTTTCCCAAAAAGAAGGAAGACCTCTTATGTAGCAAACATTGTGTAGAAGACAGTCAGGTGTTTTTTTCCCTAAAGGAAAGTAGATCCTTTATGTAGCAACCATTCTATAGAAGATATTCAGATTTTTTCCCCCAAAAGGAAAGAAGAACCTCCCATGTAGCAAACATTGTGTAGAAGACAGTCAGGTGTTATTTTCTTGAAGGAAAGAACACCTCATATTTAGCAAACATTTTATAGAAAATTGTAAGGTGTTTCTTTTCCTAAAAGAAAGAAGACCTTTTATGTTAACAACATTCTGTGGAATAGTTTTTTTTCGAGTTTTTCCTTAAAAAGGAAATGAAGAGAAACGTGAATTTACCTTGAATTTCCGAGATTGAAGGAGAAATGTTTGGAAGTTGGCGCTCTACGTCTCCGGAGCTTTGCCGGCACCAATAATTGCGGCAGGAGGGAGATTAAGAAAGAAAATTGGCATTCCAAAATGCGGCTAAAGAGAAAGAGGGTGAAGCGAAAATGGCAATAAGTTTTACATTTATTTTAATTTTTTTAGATATTTACTTAGTGATTGATTTATTTTTTGCAGTCATTCAAAAGATTGAAAGGATGGTAGTAATTGATGTAGACATTCTTCTTTTGGCAAATTTCTCTCTCTCTCTCTCTCTCTCTCTCTCTCTCTCTCTCTCTCTGTGGATATAAAACTGTCCTATTTACACGAATTTTATCCTGGAATGAAGCCGCTGGTTTCATATCAGTTGGTCTTTTGAAGAGATTTATGTGGCCTGACCTGGTATTAATTACCTCCCTGTCCTCTGTGTGATTTATAGTGATATCTCTCTCTCTCTCCTCTCTCTCTCTCTCTCTCTCTCTCTCTCTCTCTCTCTCTCTCTCCTGTAATTTGCTGTTGGCTGCGTTGTTTTCTATTGGTTAGAGGATATGAAGATTTTTTTTTTTTTCAAAAATGATTTTGCATTAGAACTAACGGTAATGGAAATTCATTCCCCCCCCCCTTCTCTCTTCTCCTCTCTCTCTGATATATATTATATATATTAATTATATTTATATATTATATATATCATAATTATATATATATATAGTGTATTAGTTCTATCATATTTTATGATAAAATGCAACTACTTCTCATTTTGTTTCCGCGTATGAAGAGTACGTCGAATTGAATGGTGGACAATTTACGTGCGGACAAAATATACCCTCCGGCCTCTAAGGAAAGGTCAAAGTTGACAGAAGTGAGTCTGGGCTGCCTTACTCTAGGGGAGGGAGGGAAGGAAGGTGGGTTTGTGGGACGGGAGGGGGAGGGACGGGTGTTGTTTGTGGGTTTTTGGGTGTGGTGTCGTCATTCCCAGTATATTTCAATGCACTAGGGGCGGGGGATGGGAACTGTTCGGTTCCCTCTTCATTACCGATATTAATGATTTCTTTTCCAATTTTATTTTCCTATTAGCGTCTCATAACTACCTGAATGGTGATGTTACCACTTGTACATATTTTTTTTTTTTTTATCTTTTTCACGTACACACACATATATGCGCGATTTTTTTTTATTATGTGAAACTCTATTGAAACCTAATTTTCGTGTGTTATCAAAACATTTAAAATACGCTGGACGTATCCATGCATACTGGAATACGCAATTACAAATAAAAGTATATACTAGGAAAATAATTGTTTATTGAAGTATTCTTGACGTTTTATATCAGTCTTTTGTATAATATTCTGTTTACATTTTCAGGTTTACAGTGACTTATTAAAAGTTAGTTGTGTGTGTGTGTGTGGGTTTTTTACTTAAAGAAAAAAGAGATAAACACGAAAACTTATGCGTCATAAAACTAAAGACTTCTTTTTCCTGGTGTGCATTCGTGTGTTGGTGAAACGTTTGCTCCAATGAGAAATGTTCCAAATATACCCTAGATAAAGGAAGTCCTCTTTATCCTTTCACATTCCTGTCAGCCGTCGCCATGTCACCGTTATACCCACCCCAAGTGCCCCATCGAAAGTCCCCTTTACGCCAGAAGTGCCAGTGTTGTCAACCCTACCATTGCCCTTCCGAAAGTATCTAACCCTTGGCACTCTTGAGTGGCACAACCGATCAATTGGCACTTCCCCTCGTCATGGCTGACCGCCCCCCTATCATCCGCATCAGGTGCGAAGGATCCGAGGACGAATGTCTCTCCTCAGGCGGGGAGGAGGTCGCCGCCCAGTGGGGCTCAGCCCCGCATCCTCTCACTCCAGACAAGAGGCATTCCGCCCCCGAAATCAGGGTGAATCCCACCTCAGTCCCCACCACCGTCGTTGGGGGCACCTCGTCCTCGCCTAGGTTATGGCTCGCCCCTCAGGGGCACGGCCCTTTGATCTCTAGCGGGGTTAGGTATTCCCTGCCTTTCATGGCCAGGTCTCCCGCTGGAGATAAGCGACTCTCGGCGCCCTCCTTAGCCCCGCCCCCGTCCTTGTATTCGCATTCAGGGAGTCCGTCATCTTACTACAGCTCGCGACGTTGTAGTCTGGATGACGCAATGACCTCCGGCGGACTGGATGACATATGGCACTTCCGCAGGCTCTGCAGGCTTAACCGCCGGAGGTTCTCTGACACCAATCGACTTGACCTCCCAGGTAAAACTTGCCATTTTTAATGAAGTTTTTTTCCTTTTCTTTTATGTGTCTTGAGACTTGTGACTTTCGTCTTGCGTAAGGTAAGTTACAGTATTGTAAGGTAAGGTAAGGAAGATAAGTTACTGTATTGTAAGGTAAGGAAAGGTAATGGTTTATATAGATAATAGAAAATAAAAACTACTTTTTCTCTTATTGTGTGTTAATTTCTTTCTTTTTATTCTGTTGTGACATTGATTTTGTTTTCATAACTGGTGATGCTGGAATATTCCGTGGATGCTTCATGAGTTGTGAATTTCATATATGGTAAGTGAAGCATTGCTTGTAATTTATTTATTATCATACTGTATAATGATGCATATATTAAAGATTTCAACTATATCACATTTAGCGAATGCTAGTTGTTTTGCAGTTTGTTTCTTAAACCAAAATTTCTCCTGACCTAACTGTGGAGAGGTCAGTTATATCGCATTTATTGTTGAAAGTTTATGAACACTATTCTCAGGTGTCGATCAGGCAACACGTATTACTGTTTCTTAACCTATCAAGCAAAATTGTATCCAACAAACATATCAGGCTAAATTGTATGCAACAGTGTCTACCTAGGTAGGATGCATCAGTTAGTATTTCCACCTTCTTCTCTCTCTCTCTCTCTCTCTCTCTCTCTCTCTCTCTCTCTCTCTCTCTCTCTCTCTCTCTCTCTCTCTCCTAACTCCCTTTGATCTACTTAAGGTTGCTGCCGCCCTCGTTATGGAAATGACATTAAATGATTAAGAATCGAACGTACTCGACAGTCCTGCTCCACCGCCATTGTTTGGCGTAAGGGCTCTGTTGCCCTCTTGTCCTTAAAGTCACTGGGTAAGCAAGTACTGCGTAGGAATTGGCTTTAACCCATAGTTGTAAAAAGAAAAAAAAAAAACCGGAAGTTGAAATTACATAAGAAATAAATGTTGCGTCGTTTCTGTTATAGATAAATACATTAATGGGGTTGACAGTGTCAAACTGTTGAAAAGTAAATTTCCATAATAAGATTATACGAAAAAATTTTAATTGTCATATTTTAGAAGTTTTCCAATGAACTTTATGTAAGATTCAATGAAGACATTTTTGTAATTGTCTTGTAGTTGAACTTATCCAATGGACGTTTGATAGATTTTTCTATTGCAGACAATCGTAGCGCTATTGCAGACAATATTCGTGTTAGAATTTGATTTTAGCTCTAAATCAGATGAGTATCATACTTACATTGCATAGATATTACGTGAGCCCGGGCGTTCATCACATTTTCCAAATGTAGCTTTCCCCCTCCCTCTCCAACCCCCTCCCCATGTGCCGAATTCTCGTGTGGAAACTGAGGCACCGCAAACCTTATAGAGGATCCTTGCCTGTAATCCACTTAGGCGCAGGAAGCCTTCCATTCCATCCTGCAGGCCCCAGACTTATTTGAGGGGCATTCAGGACTCTCCTTTTGTGGGCTTCCTCGTCCTGATGAGAGCTTACCGCTTCCGTTGGAATCTGATTTGATCCAAGTAAATGTAACATTAGGAGCAGTTTCATTTATGTTCCTGGAATTCTTCTCCTTGCAAGGAAGAAAAAAAGCCTTAACTGCGTTTGTACATTTTGTCGTTAAATATTTGTCTGAAAGTATTACAAAGTCATTAAAGAGAAGAATACATAACTCTCTCTCTCTCTCTCTCTCTTCTCTCTCTCTCTCATGTGGTAGCTGCTTGCTTTGAGTCATTCTCATCGTTGTGCAAATTAGTTTTTATGCGTGGGTTTGTCAGTTTCTCTCTCTCTCTCTCTCTCTCTCTCTCTCTCTCTCTGTGGATACAATCTTGAAAACTTCTCTATATATTTGTCCCTTTGGTATACACTGTTTAGTTTTGATGAGACGATAATTAACTTCATTTCTTTGGTCTACTGAAGTTTTTTTTTATTATTTTTTTTTGTACTCTCTCCACAACATACCCCCTTTTCTGAGAAATTGTACCCAAGCAGTATGTGGTTGGTACCTGATGATCTATTGAACATTCTTGGAGTATAATTCAATTGAGGTTCTTGGAAATTTACTAAAATTTATTAGTGCGGAATATGAGAGGAAACTTTTAGATTATTCCTTTTTTATATGTAACTTTACTTAGTCATGTTTTTAGTTATTGCTCGTATCAAAACATTCCGTGTTTTTTACGTACATTTATTATTTGCGAGAATGATATTTCTTTTATCTTCAGGATGTCATGAAGAGAGAGGATTTCTTTGCTGTGTACAGATGATTTTGTTGGCATAAATATTCCTTGTGCTCTGCAGCAAATAAATTTATATATCAGTTGAGATTTAAATTAAGTGTTATCATATATGCGTTTTGATGAATTGCATCAATTTCAAATTTCTATAACATGGAGAAGTTTGCCGATACTCTTGAGGGTCAGTTCATTGCAAGGCTTACAAACTCATCGTTACAAAGACCGGGAATTTTGTACGACTGCTTGGAAATTACAAAGAAATTACAGAGAAAGTTTTGGATTTAGTTGTTGTGAATCGAAATAGGACTTGAGCAAGATTTTTCGACCATTTTTTCTCCCTTGCCAATTTATATGTTTCCTTCAACAGTTTAGTGTTTTCCTGCCCTTTTTCGCACAGGAATATAAAATTAGTTATTTATTAGTAATACAGAAGCAGTTGAGGTGAAGAATTACGAGTACCTGTATATTCATTTACTTTAATTTTCCCCATTTACTGCTTTGCAAAATTGATTTCAGAAACAAAAGCAAAGGAGCCCCTGTCTGCTCCTTTATGTCCCTTATATTTCATTCGCGTATTTTTAGCCGACTTCAAAGCGTACGGTATTCAAATACGAGTGAGAATTTTTGGAACCGGGACGAACTGTCTTTGTTGGTTCTAATTGCTTAATCGTATACGCTATTTTTGTTATTTTATTTTTTTGAGAGTAGTGACAGAAGTCAGAGAAATGGGTGTATGATTGTGATGGGTGAAAAGATTGTCTTTTAGAGTGCAATTGTTATAACTTTGTTTCTTGTATGTATGTTTAGAACGCCTTTTTTCAAAGACTCCTTTTCTTTATTATTTTAAGGGGCCAGTTTCTTTTAGGATGTTTGAATCTGTGCCTACCCTAATTACTAAAATACACATATTTTTGTATATGGTAAATTATGCTTGCAGTTTAGATAGTCTTAGTCACATTTAGTACATTTAAAGTTAACTTTCTTTAAATTATTTACTTGGATGCGATAAATATATATTTTTGGGTATTGGTTGTCGTTTTTCTTTTAACTGACAGTGGTCGTTTTTTTTTAGAATCATTCGTATGGGTTTTTCAATCCTAGGAAACATTTTATCCTTTTCGGATATGTGCGGTAAATTTGCTAAATGTAAAAACAACCATATAGTGCTACGGACTAGACTGAAGGCGGATTTGTTTTTAAGAAATATGGTGAGATAAAATGGAACTAATTTGATTTGCACGTTTTTTCATGTTTATGCCACTTGAAATATATAAGGAATGTAACTTTTTTAATTATATAACTTTTTTTGTTGCAGGTGGAAGTGAAAGCTCCAACCTTCTCCGTATGAGAAGTTCTCTCCTGGGACAGTCAGCGCCTTCGCTTTCGAATTCTTTGGTGAGTACCCCCTGAAAAGTAAAATCGTGTCCGTTTTCCTCTTTCGCCAACGCTTAAGAAAATGGGTTTTGTAGGAAGCTCCTCTATTTCGTAGGAGCACTAGGATTATCATTGTGAATGACAATAATTTTAATACCATTACCTATCTTTTCGGTATTTCATATACAAATTATGTTCCAAAAGATTACTTCGCAATTATTTATTAAATTTTTATCCGTTTTCTTCTTTCTCCAGTGCTGAAGAAAATGGGTTTTGTGGGAGGCTCCTCTATTTTGCAGGTGCTTTATCATTTATCATTGCGAAGACAATATTTTTGGAACCTTTAGCTATCGTTTGGAAATTTAATATATAACTTGTCCCAGAATATTAAATCGTAATTATTTATCTAATTTTTGTATTTCATGAATAATTTATTTTGTTTATAACCATGATAGTCACATTTCTCTACAATTCGAGGATATTGATTTTTCGTTGCCTAGCAGCCCAAATATTGCAGTTTTGGAAATGAAAAGACCAGTGACACTATTAAACGCAGTCGTAGATGAATAAAAGCAAAATAAAACAGTGGATAGAAAGCAGAAAGTTTAGAAGTCTCGTTGAAAACTATATATATTTTATTGAAACAGCAGGATTTCCTCACTTGTTGTTAGTACCCGTGCCTCCATTCACAATGTTATTGGCATTATTTAGAAGAGGTTTATACATGATATACAAGACCCCATTGGGGAAACATTTTGTTACAGTTAATGCCATGTCGTATAAGACAGAAGGAATTGCTTCAGTGAATCTGCCGAGGGTTGATAAATATTAAATTAGGCCTTTAATTATTATTATTATTATTATTATTATTATTATTATTATTATTATTATTATTATTATTATTATTATTATTATTATTATTATTGAACCAAACAACAACAACTTTCAGTTTTCTTCTGATGATTGATAAAGGAACCCACAAAATTACTGTTTATAACGTGTTTACTATTAAGTATTTACATTTTATTTTTCTCAACACTCGGGTACTTTCAGTCCCCATCTATGGCCCCTTTTCAAGAGATGTGTAGGTTGTCAGCCTGGGTCAAGACCCAGAAGACTGCTGGGCCTTGGCTGACAACCTACACATCACTTGAAAAAGGACCTGAAAGTACTCGAGTGTTGAGGAAAATAAGATATAAAACTTATAAGTAAACACGTTATACACAGTAATTTTGTGGGTTTCTTAATCAATTCTTATTATTATTATTATTATTATTATTATTATTATTATTATTATTATTATTATTATTATTATTATTATTATTATTATTATTATTATTAGCTCGAGAAAAGTTCGTACCTCTTTAAAATTAATTATAGGGTAGACAAACCTAAAACTGGCCCTGTATCTGTTGCACATTATTCTTGCGGCGTACCAAGTTATTAGCCTTACTTCAGATTTAACAAAATATAGTATATTTTGTAGAAGTAAGTTGTCCTAGGGTATGCGAAAAAAAATAAGCAAAAACTAAAATTGAACTTGTGATTGAGTAGTGAAATTTCTGAACTTTTACTTTTATGTAAAATCATTGGGAGTATAAGAAATAAATGGGCAGATCAATAAGTAATTACAATGAGGAAGGAATAAATAGACTGACGAATAAACAAATAGACTGTGTAATTGAAACCAGAAGTAAACATAGTGAAATTTTTTAACTTTTACCTTTATGTAAAATCATTGGGAGCATAAGAAATAAATGGGAAGATTAATAAGTAATTACAATAAGGAAGGAATAAATAGACTGAGTAATAAACAAATGGACTGCGAAATTGAAACCAGAAGTAAGCGAGCAAGTGGAAACACCAACCGGGAGAGCAATTAAGACCTTACTCGCCACCAGAACTCGACTTGCTCCAGGATTGCGAAAGCCTGCCTGTCTGTCTTGCAATGCTTTATTTTATTCATTTTAATCCCCCGAGAGAGAGAGAGAGAGAGAGAGAGAGAGAGAGAGAGCGGACCATCTTAACGTATGCAAATGGTGAATACTATGTTTGTGCGTCAGTGCGTGAAAGCGCCTTAGGGTTATGTCAATTATGTTTGTCATTATTGAGTTTTACCAGAATGCAGAGTCAGTTTGTAATTGTTGTGAGGCCGCTCTGTAATGGAATGAATAATATGACCCCGTTGATTATTTCAAATATATAATTTGGTATGAATTGTCTTAAAAATAAACAATTGAAAATGACACATACAGTGTTAATTAATCCTTCTTACGCACAATTTTCCAAAATGAATATTTACGATTAAATTATCATGAAACGCATAGAAACAAATGTAGCCTCGTGACTGGACAATTTTTTTTATCACTTTGAAATTTTATAACTAAAGAAAGTTTATGCTTGTGTCGAATCATAATGAGAATTAGTTATTAAGAAAGTGTCTAATTTACTTTATGACTTTGAGGGGAGAGACTTTGGTTATGAAGCAGTGAGAAAAGAATACAAAATTAAGGGGTATTTTCTATTGTGGAGTTCGGATGTTGTTTCTGCATTTAATTATGCCAAAACAGTCTCCTGTTATATATATATATATATATATATATATATATATATATATATATATATATATATATATATATGTATATATCATACATATATATATATATATATATATACATTTATTATATATATATTATATATATATATATATATATATATATATAAAGAGGTTGAGAATTTAATTTATGCCAAAACGGTCTCCTGTTATAGTATATATATATATATATATATATATATATATATATATATATATATATATATATAAAGGTTGAGAATGCGGACGTCATTTTTTAACAAATGCTCTAACAGCCTTTTAAAACACCCCTCCCCCTCAAAAAATGAAAATGAGAATTTCTTAAAAGAAGGAGAAAGAGAGGGGGAGAAGAAAATCAATAAACTCATCAACCGAAATTAGTCCCGCCATTAAGAAGAAAAATAATGATGAGATAAAGAAGAGATATGCGCGGCTTTTAGGCCTATACTGTAGGGGGTAAATAAATGAGATTTGTCGTTAAAATAGGCCTAGGTTCTAGGATTTTTTTTCTTTCCAGTTTGAGGAAGGGATAAATCTCGTCCCGTCTCCGTCTTCCTCTTTTTGGTTTCCCGTCGTTTTAGTTATTGCTGACGGAACTGATCCCGCAGGGTATCAGTCTCGGGGCGATTTCACATGGGCTCCCTAACCCTAACGGAAAACTGCCGGCGTTGCATCTTCCCTTGAGGAGACCGGTTGATGTTTGGGGTTGTAATTTCCCCTTCTCTCTCTCTCTCTCTCTCGTTTTTTTTTTTTTTTTTTTTTTTTTTTTTTTTTTTGCTGAGTGTAATAAGTAGGAGAGAAGGTATAAAATCTGTTTCCAGGAGGCAGAAATTGTGACAAGGGGTATGGGGGTACGATATTGTTTTAGTTTTATTCAGTTATAAGTAAAACACACGCACAGATATATATATATATATATATATATATATATATATATATATATATATATATATATATATATATATATATATATATATATTGATGGATCAGGGGACATGACCGTGAGAAAAACACAAAGAGTGAGAATGGAAAATTTATGTCAGCTGTCAGAAGATACGTTGAGGAAAATAAAAGGTGGCGCTACAGTCGTCAGCTGTTTTCCGTTAGGCTATAAGCACGAGGCTGAACGTTGCAGATACCTTATTTACAGGAAATTGGCTCCGGTGGGGCTCTTCCCAATAAATAAGGGAGAGAGAACGAAATCGGATGCCCGGATTTTCGGATTTTTCTCTCACGATGTTTTGTTGTTTGTCTTGATGATTTGTCTCACGATACGAATTTGTTCTTATATAATATATATATATACTATATTATATATATATTATATATATATATATATATATATATATATATATATAGGTCATTCTGTATCAAGTCGTCGTCCTTTAGCAATAAGCGGTTTGACGGAATTAAAGCTTAAAAAAATGTGTAGTAGGTTAAAGTATTTGAGCATCATCATTCAATGTTTAAGGAACGCGGCTATGTTTTACATTTGAATTTATCAACGTCTGTTTCTTTCGGTAAGCACAGGTAAAATATCAGATTTGCGAAATGAGGGTGGTACAGCAGTGAAAATGTATAAATTCAGCAGCTATTATTATTGTTGTTATTATTATTATTATTATTATTATTATTATTTATTATTATTATTAATTAATTAATTAATTAAAATGAACGCTATTCATATGGAACAATCCCAAAATGACCATTGACTTGAAATTCAAGCTTCAAAAGAGTATGGTGTTCATTTACGGCAAGTAAGATAAGGTATTAGGAAATACAGAAAGCACTGTGAAGAGATTAATATTACTAATTTGCCTAATTTTGATTTTATAAATACAGCGAAAGTAACATAACTGCAGTTAAGCATACAATTATGCTCGCCACCTTCTTATTATTATTTCGGTTGCATCTCTCTACTAAAATCTGCCCATCACTGATATGCATCTAATCAGCAGGCATTAAGACGCTGGTATCGAGGTTCGTTTCATAAAGCAAGAATTATCGATAGCATGGTCCCAAATTCTCTTTGGAGTTTTTTAAGATAGAGAGTAAGATATACTATGGAGAGGGGTGGAGAGTGCGGCTGATACATGGCTTCGTGCCAAATTGAGATTATGGACAAGAATCTTGTTGATAGTTGATTGGAAAAGAAATATATCGTCCGGCTCAGAAAAAATGTGAATCTTTGTTTTTTTTATTTATACCCTTTCATTTGTAAATAAGCTACATTTCTTTCATCTACTGATCTTTTTTATTTATAAATGGAACAAGAACTAATGTTTTGTAAAACGTACGTTCCTGTTCGTGATGCTTTTTATATGTCGCGAATTGCGGTAGAAAAATAAACCCTGTTTTATCAGTTTTTTTTTTTCTTTATTTCGTTTCAGTGGTAACTTTTTTTTAAAGATTCAGTTCTATTAAACTTTGTTGTTGTGTGTCCTGCTTTTATTTTTACGTGTTTCAATTAAATGGAAATGGGTGGAAAAACAAAATACCCATTAAAAAAAACTCTTAGAAAGCTGATATAGAATTGATGTAAATTGTGAGGAAATGTTGGTAATGTCCCCTGTAAGAGTCCTCTCTCTCTCTCTCTCTCTCTCACACATTCAATCCAAACCCACACATAAAGCGCTGACGAGTGAGAAAGAAGGAGAATATGGGCCGTTTTTCTGAAGTAGACAGTTAGGGGAAGCTGGCCTGGTTGTTTATGGACTACAAAAAGATGATAATGCGAAGAATGGGGATGGAGGTGGAATATGGTTCCTGGAGAGAGAGAGAGAGAGAGAGAGAGAGAGAGAGAGAGAGAGAGAAATTGGCCGTCTGAATAACATATTAGTGACAGGGGTAAGCTATTAAGTGCCTCTATGGACATTTCTCTGATCGGGGTAGATCCAAGAAGATCTCTCGCTCTTTTTACTGATCACTACTATTCTTGTTTTCTTTGCTGTACATTTATCTAAAAAAAAAATAATAATTTAGGTTATTTTCATTTAATACACCATGGTTACCTTTGTGAGTTTATACTTTTTTCGATAAGCACACATATATTTTATATTATATACATATATATATATGTGTGTATGTGTGTGTGTGTATATATATATATATATATATATATATATATATATATATATATATATTGTATTTGTAAAGTCAATATTTATGTTAATTTTTTTATAAAATTACCTTCTTAATTCTGATTAAATTTAGTAAATACTGGTTCAGGATGTAGAGCCAATTCATCTATAATATCAAAATATTAAACCAACATCCGTTATTTCTCAAAATCTCTACCACTCAGTAACTAGGTGTTTCATCTGGGTTTAACAAAACGATTGTAAAGCTTCCTGAAGTTTTCTAGGACTTTATTTGGAGAGTAATGTACGAATTAACTGGGTAATCGTGTCCCTTGTCTAACATGCAGGCGCTTGTATCTGGCAAGTTTATTGGTGAAAATGCTAGATGGTCCTTTTGTGTGCCTTGTGTCGAGTTCTTTTATGGCCCTTTTTATAGTTACTGGCTTGTTAAGGCCGAAGATTTTCCTTGCAAAGTGTGTTGGAGGCTCTCTCTCTCTCTCTCTCTCTCTCTCTCTCTCTCTCTCTCTCCTCTCTCTCTAAGTATATTTGTGCAATGATAATATATTAGCGCCAGAATTGAAAACACTCTACGGGCAATACAACCCACAGTTTATTATATTCCTGTTTTCTGACTAAAAACCAAGTTCTTTAACTTCTGAAAAAAAGCATAATTTAAATACACACACACACACATATGTGTATATATATATATATATATATATATATATATATATATCTATATATTGAAACTTATTTAATTTTATCACTTTGCCGTGATTTATACACATGCATTAAGCTACAAATGTCGTTTAATATCCAATTCGCTACAATTCGGAAGTAATATATGTATACCGATGGGGAATTATAATTGATAAGGGGTTTGTCATATATTATTTCCGAGGCAGAGCGAAGTGGGTACTAAATGACATTCGTAGTTACTGCTTTTGAAGAAATTACGGTGATGTGATAAAAATTCAAATTTCAAATCAAATACCTGTGCTTCACGGGGATACGTACGGCAGAGTCGGTATCAACTTATACCTCTCTTGATAGCTCGATGTTTAAGGCTTCACTGAATGTCGCTGGTTCTTATTTTGGCGGTTTCAAGTCCTTGAATGACGAATCAACTTATCAATTTTAATTCCCCTTCGATTTACACACACACATCTATACATACTCATACTTTTATATATATATATATAATATATATATAATATCTATATATATATATATATATATATATATGCATCCGAGATTGAGCGATTGAATATTCCAAACATACGAAGTCAATAATAAATGATCGGTGGATAGATAACCAAACATGAAATGATATCTGCAAAAAAGAAAGGCCTTCCTAGAATAAGTGTTACTTGAGGAAGGGCATGTTGCTGTACCTGGTTGACAGTCTCAGGGTACAAAAAATCTTCGCTCTTCCTCTTAGCTGTCGCATTTCCTTTTCCTCCCCCAATTGCAAGAGGGTGAGGTCTGCCATCCTGGAAAAATGTTTTCCACAGCGGCTCTTCAGCAATATAATCTTTATTGTTTTCAATCTTGGTGAACCTTGTTTATATTTGAGTTGATTGCTCTTGAAAACTTGGCTTTGTCATGTTACCGTTCTCTTCATGATAAATAAAGGTGTTTCCAGTCTTCCGAAGTGATGTTTTCGAAAACATGTATCTGTCCACTGTTTACATATATTTTGCATGCAAATTAATTTTGTTGATTCTTTGGTACGTTTGTAGGACGTCTGAAGATATATTTTCATCAGATGGTTCTACCACATTGATCCTAAACGGAAATAGTCTCTGGAATTACACATGAATCATTGATTGCACCTGACCTTCGTTCTTTGTCCAAGAAGTTTACTCTAATAATGGATTTGTGTGCATAATGGTAAGTTGGCTTTACCAGGAGGTGGAGCTCGCTCTCTCTCTCTCTCTCTCTCTCTATGTTATATATATATATATATATACATATTCATGTGTGTGTACATATACTATATATATATATATATATATATATATATATATATATATATTTATATATTTATTATATATATATATATATATATATATGAATAACTTGATCACGAAGTATATAAAACGTGATGCTATGTATAAATAAAGGTTTTTTGGTTTTTTTTGCCACGAAGGAAAAAAATGAAAAAACGAGTTGGCCGTACTTTCGGTCCTATTCGGACCCTTTACTGAGGCATACTGATTTTACAAAGAACACCATAGTCAAAAGAAGGCTTAATATACAAACTGACACTACCAAATTAAAAAATAAGGGCGATTTTCACTCTACAGAGAGGAGGAGGAGTCATAGGCTAGCCACACCTTGAAGGATATACCCGCGGTATCCTTCAAGGTGTGGCTAGCCTATGACTCCTCCTCCTCTCTGTAAAGTGAAAATCGCCCTTATGGCTAATTTGGTAGTGTCAGTTTGTATATTAAGCCTTCTTTTGACTATGGTGTTCTTTGTAAATCAGTATGCCTCAGTAAAGGGTCCGAATAGGACCGAAAGTACTCGGCCAACTCGTTTTTTCATTTTTTTTCCTTTCGCAAAAAACAAAAAAAAACCTTTTATTTATATTATATATATATATATCAATATATATATATATATATATATATATATATATATATATATATATTCTATATTAACGTACCCAGAAATAACCGCCAAAACAATACTTTATGGCAGTAATAACTTGTTATCTCTGAATACGAAAGAGATATGCATTATGAGAGGAAACAGATCGGTGGGTTGGAGCAAACACTGGAAAAAGAACTCCACGGTTTTTCTTACATGAATTGAAGGCTTGCAGAGGATATTTAAGGCGAGGTCTTTGTGTCTATGAACTGTTTTCCTGTGTGCACACATCCATGATTTGTCAATACCTGTTCTTTTCTTATGTTCAGTTCTTGTAGTTCTTGTAGCTCTGTTGCCATGGAAGTATGTACGTTATTTCATAATAAGCGTACCGAATTTTGAACAATTATTTGACTTATTTTAGTCTATTAAAGTTTGACATATTCATTATCACGCACGATTTTCTGAGAAACTTTAGTTCGTGCTGCGGATAGTAATGAATGTGAAAGTAATTAAGTTAATGTTTAGGAGGGCTTGATTAGATGATGATTAACTCTTTGGTCCAGAATTATCTACAGTCATTAAGCAGTGTTCATGGTACTTTGTGCTTAATGGTCGCTATTCTTTTCCTTTTGAATTTTCCGAATTTTCAGCAGAGTGAATAGGTCGTCGTTGCGGCTGAAACCGTTATTCTCTCTCTCTCTCTCTCTCTCTCTCTCTTCTCTTCTCTCTATCTCTCTCTCTCTCTCTTCTTCTCTCTCTCTCTCTGACTCACACATCTCTCTCCTCATCTCTCTCTCTCTCTCAGTAAGAAGGTGATGACAACAGGGGGAATATATAGAGGCCATTCAAGAGATCAGCGTAGACGGAAAGAACGGATATATGTGTAACGTAGAAAGGAAGCCAGAACATGTATGGTTTCCTTCGGAGTTGTCGTTTGTGTTTATTCCAGAGAATTTAGCGAATCTTATACATTTCTCTTTTCTCTTGTTGTTTTGTGTGTCTATATATATATATATATATATATATATATATATATATATATATTATATATATATAGTGTGTGAATTTATATACATGTAGTTTGTATATATCCTATATATACGTATGTCAATATATATATATATATATATATATATATATATATATAATATATATATATATCTATATATATATATATATATATAATATTATATATACGCGCTTACACATTTGGTTTTGGTTTTGTTATTAAAGGATTTTGAAAGAATAATGTTATTCATACATTCTCTCTCTCTCTCTCCTGACTGATATTTTTTTAATGTGTGTATAAATTCCCGTCCTTGTGTTTACATCCATGCTGAATTATGCATCTCTAATAATCAAAGTGGACCCCTTCATCTTTTTTCTGTGTTACAACGACAATGTACAGGTAATAAATTCCACGTCTTCCAACCTGTCTCTTCAGCACTGTGATACCTTACGTGGTGTCAGGGCACTCTCTTATACAACCGTCTTTTTTTTTTTTTTTACCTTATGGGTACAATAACTTACATATTAAACTTTTAATCCTTTGTGTTTGGTAATCTAATTCACGATCAATTTGCCAGTATTACGGAGATTGCGATTTACAACATTTCAAGAACTGTAATTACTTTGGCAGTAATCATCTTTGCAAACGTGTAATTGCTCGTGAGGACGTCTAATGGTATTTAATTGATGAAAGTCTTATACCATCATATCAGAAATCAAATTTAACTTCAAGGAAATAACATCCAGCGTCGCCGCATCCATTACACGACGCGCAATAACGACTAAGGTAATAATTATCACGGGAGCGTATTATCATTCCTTGTCACTTCCACCCCGCACCGCTCGGGTGATTTCAAAGGGTGTTACACATCCCCCTGAAGCCGAGGGCTGAACCTGCGGCGGGCGAGTGGGTGACCTTTGCGTTGAGCCTGAAAATCCTGAATTAGTAAAGGAAGATTTCACCTCTCTCTCTCTCTCTCTCTCTCTCTCTCTCTCTCTCTCTCTCTCGAAAAGTCACTCAATCCTATAAATACTTGGTTAATGGTAACATGATCTCATCTTTGCATATGTATCCATATCCATATTATAGATATATAATGCATATGTATATATAATATATGTATATTTATATATGAACAATATATATATATAAAAATATATGTATATTTATATATGAACTATATATATATATATATATATATATATATATATATATATATATATATATGTATATATATATATATATATATATATATATATATATGTATATATTTATGTATGAACACACATATATATAAATATATATATATATATATATATATATATATATATATATATAATATATATATATTTATATATGAACATATATATATATATATATATATATATATATATATATATATATATATATATATTTTGTTTAACACATTGCTGTGATATGTTATAAATTAGTTATACAAATTTCAGTTGTGTCCAAGATTTAGCTTAGATATGCCAACTGTGTTCACAGTAATCACGAATTGTTTCAGTTTGGCGAAAGGTTTATGAAAATATGCTGAAGCCTACGCTCGTGCTTTTTAGACGATAAGAAAGGCTTTTATATTCTCGAAGGAATACACTTAGGCATGTGGAAATGACAGATACTTTATTCATGCAAACAAAAGCTGAATTTGTTTAACGATATACAGACATAAAAGAACATTCTCCGTCCATATAGATTGCCTTTTGTATCAATTCATGTACAGACAATTGTGCGCCAGTGTATGCACATAAATTGCATCCATGAAGATGCTATTGTTTGTGTATGATTGTTCTCCCCTTTGATTTTGCGTATCAGTATGACCAGCTTTAATCACTGGACATCCTGGAGGAAGGACCTGGAAATAAATCATATTTCCATGATGTCGTGAAAGAGAAATACAGAAATATATAGAATAGCGTATTTCTTAGGCATAAGAATTAGGGCGCTGAAGGTCAACAAAGGTCATTTGGAGGAGAGAGGCTGAGGAAGGGGAAAGAGAGTTGTGAAAGAGAGAGAGGAGAGAGAGAGAGAAGAGAGAGAGAGAGAAGAGAGAGCGGGAGAGGAAACTGAGAGTCTGTTGATTCGTGCGTGTCATATATATATATATATATATATATATATATATATTATATATGCATATATATCATATACATAGTTCATATACGTAACAAATATACGATATACATTCATACATACACACACTTCTATGCAGTGAATGCCTTTAGACGGAATAAGTGAAAAGCGTGATGATATGAATGGGTGGTTGGCGAACGAGCATAATAATGCAAGAGAACACCTCGTGTGTGACAGATGTGGTGGCCCTTATATGAGGGTGCGTATGACCCCATTGTATGGCGTCTCTTCTCTAATAACGTTCTTCTATCAGTCAATAACGTCTCCTCATAAACGGTAACAGCTTGTAGCTTTCTCTTGCTGTCTGTCCGTTTGTCTGTTTATCTATCTAAGTCGAGTGAGTTCATTGACTCCATTCATCTTGGTTTATCTGGATGAATAATGTTAAATAACTTGAAGTTTCACTTATAAAAAAAAACTTCGAACTTGATTAAGTTAAAAATTATGATGAAAACCCTGATTTTCTCTCTCTCTCTCTCTCTCTCTCTCTCTCTCTCTCTCTCTCTCTCTCTCTCTCTCTCTCAGCTGAAAAATTAACTTCACAATGAATAGTAGATATTAATAGGTTGATGTTTCTTCTGCCCTTAAAGTTAAATCTGGAAAACAGAGAAACTCTCTCATCTCATCGTCTCTCTCTCCCTCTCTCATCTTCTCATCTCTCTCTCTCTCACAGCCGTTGAAAAATTAACTTTCACGAATAGAAAATAGTAGAATAATTGAATAGGTTGATGTTCTTCTCCAGTTAAATATCTGAAACAGAAGCTCTCTCTCTCTCTCTCTCTTCTCTCTCTCTCTCTCTCTCTCTCATGAAAACTTAACTTCACAATGAATAGCAGATATTAATAGGCTGATGTCCCCTCCAATTGAATCTCTGAAACAGAAGCTATATTATGTTTTCTCTCTCTCTCTCTCTCTCTCCTCTCTCTCTCTCTGTCTTTTCTAGTCCATTGACTTTTTATGGGTTGCGGCAGGCCGTTACGGCGGAATGTACCGGTTCGTCTCCATGTAAGGGGTGTTTAAGGTTTTGGGTGGCGCTGTTGTGTGCCAAAAGAACAGCTTTTCTTGCATGAAGTCCCGATGCTAATAAGATCTGGCTTTCTTCTTATGGCATGATTGGAAGTTCTTTTGTTTGTCATTCGCAAAAATTTATCCCTGTATGTTTGTTTTGTTTTTTTAACCAGAGGAGTGGATATGCTCTAAAAGAATGCTCAATTATGAAAATTGTTCGGGATAAAAATCGTAATACACGAGAAGTTAATT